>NW_027017447.1:0-90000 GCF_036013445.1 Caloenas nicobarica | reverse complement strand
CCCTAACCCTAACCCTAACCCTAACCCTAACCCTAACCCTAACCCTAACCCTAACCCTAACCCTAACCCTAACCCTAACCCTAACCCTAACCCTAACCCTAACCCTAACCCTAACCCTAACCCTAACCCTAACCCTAACCCTAACCCTAACCCTAACCCTAACCCTAACCCTAACCCTAACCCTAACCCTAACCCTAACCCTAACCCTAACCCTAACCCTAACCCTAACCCTAACCCTAACCCTAACCCTAACCCTAACCCTAACCCTAACCCTAACCCTAACCCTAACCCTAACCCTAACCCTAACCCTAACCCTAACCCTAACCCTAACCCTAACCCTAACCCTAACCCTAACCCTAACCCTAACCCTAACCCTAACCCGAACCCTAACCCTAACCCTAACCCTAACCCTAACCCGAACCCTAACCCTAACCCTAACCCGAACCCTAACCCTAACCCCAACCCTAACCCCTAACCCGAACCCTAACCCGAACCCTAACCCGAACCCTAACCCGAACCCTAACCCGAACCCTAACCCCAACCCTAACCCCAACCCTAACCCCAACCCTAACCCGAACCCTAACCCCAACCCTAACCCCAACCCTAACCCCAACCCTAACCCGAACCCTAACCCGAACCCTAACCCGAACCCTAACCCCAACCCTAACCCGAACCCTAACCCGAACCCTAACCCCAACCCCAACCCCAACCCTAACCCTAACCCGAACCCTAACCCGAACCCGAACCCGAACCCCTGACCCGAACCCCTGACCCTAACCCCTGACCCTAACCCCTGACCCTAACCCCTGACCCTAACCCCTGACCCTAACCCCTGACCCTAACCCCTGACCCTAACCCCGACCCCTCACCCCCCAACCCGTACTAGAGTGGGTGTGGCATGTTGTTTTGTATAGAAAAAGAGTAAAAACTATATGTCTGGTGCAGCACCAGGAATTTGGATGCTCCAGGGGAGTAATTAGGGGTTTTATTTTAAAATTGCCTTGTTTTAGTAATTACTCCCCTGGAGCATGTCCTTTTCTACTCCTGGAATTTCTCTATTTAAACTGAATTTAAAATTGATCCAACATGCTGCATACCGTTCAAAACAAACCCTATTGTAACTGCAAACTCTGCCTAAAGTCTTGCACAACTCCAACACTTGAGACCCACAGACCGCTCAAATTCCAAACAAACTTGGACGGTGCTTTTAGAATTCTCCAACACACTGCCAGACAAACTCTAACATACAAATGTCAAAGAAGAGTCCGACCCTCACACACCACCTCCTGATGTCAGACTACGGCCCTCTCTAACCACAAATGACAGCAGACAAGAAAATGCAAGTCTGCCTTACTAGCTTCATTACAGCTCTGACTTTAGTGCAACTGGCAAATGAAAAGTTTTACAACTTCAGCTGCATTTATTTCATCTCTGCGATAAAAAGCAGTTTGTTTTCTGCCGGCAATGTTCCCTTATCACGGTTGCCTTTAGAGAACAATCTCCTCTTTATTACAGCTTTTCTATATCATTTGTGGCAGTGCGTCAGGCTGAATGGAACTAAATCAACTTTACTACATTTTTATTACAGCATTTCTTACATGACAGCAGACATTTGACTCATTCTTTATTTCAACATTGCCCTGACTGCGCTACAGAACAAATTCCTGCTTCGCTGCAGCTCCTTTACATCATCATTTCTTCAAGTACGGCAGGCCAAACAAAAACTCTCCTTTTTTACATCACATAACAAATAACCGCCTCATCCTTATTACAGCTATCACGGCATCACATTAGAGAGGATAACTCGCTCCTATCACAACCCTGTCCTACTCACAGACCATTTAGTCAAACTACTCCTACCCTTCAACAACAACGTTCAGATTTTTCTTCCCAGGACTATCCATTAAACGGACCTCCTCGCAAGGGCTCACATTGCCTCAACACAAAATAGCTTTTGCCAAAACCTGTTCCCAGTGGCCTCTAAAAATGACCCTGCCTGCAAAAACCCCGGCCCGAGCACTACCTGCGTCCAAACAATGGCGATGAACGTCGCCTCGCAGAGCGGCCGGGACCGGGGAACAAAAAAAACCCAGCCGGGGGAGGGGAAAAAAAAAATCCCCCGGCTGGGTTTTTTTTTTTTTTCCTGTTTTTATTTTGAAATTTAACTGAAAAAGGAAAAAACTATTAAATTGCAAGGACAAATACCCACAACCCCTAACCACATTCAAACCCCATCACACCGCTAAAACACACCACTCCTTCACCTACCTAAACCACCGCACCCTGACGCTGCTGCCATCCTCCCCCCTGCGCTGCCACCCCTCGGGAACGCTGCTCCCGGGGGCCTCCAAAAAAACCTTAAATACACCCTGCCTGCAAAAACCCCGGCCCGAGCACGACCTGCGTCCAAACAATGGCGATGAACGTCGCCTCGCAGAGCGGCCGGGACCGGGGAAAAAAAAACCCAGCCGGGGGAGGGAAAAAAAAAATCCCCCGGCTGGGGTTTTTTTTTTTGTTTTCTTTTTCCAGTTTTCAATTTGAAATGTAACTGGAAAAAGAAAAACTATTTAATTGCAAGGACAAATACCCACAACCCCAAACCACATCACACAGCTAAAACACACCACTCCTTCACCTACCTAAACCACCGCACCCCCACGCTGCTGCCATCCTCCGCCCTGCGCTGCCGCCCCTCGGGAACGCTGCTCCCAGGAGCCTCCAAAAAATAATTACAATTCACCCTGCCTGGGAAAACCCTGGCCCGAGCACGACCTGCGTACCAACGATGGCGATGAACGTCGCCTCGCAGAGCGGCCGGGACCGGGGAAAAAAAAACCCAGCCGGGGGAGGGAAAAAAAAAAATCCCCCGGCTGGGGTTTTTTTTTTTTCTGTTTTAAATTTGAAATGTACCTGTAAAAAGGAGAAACTATTAAATTGCAAGGACAAATACCTACAACCCCAAACCACATTCATACCACATCACACAGCTAAAAACATACCACTACTCCTGTACCAAAACCTGCACACCCTCACGCTGCTGCCGCTCTTCCCCTCGTGCCGCCTCCCCCTTCGGGCGTCGCCCCTTGGGGATGCTGTTCTCGGGAGCCTCTAAACTCACCCTGCCGGCAAAAACCCCGGTCCCGGCCCTACCTCTGTCCCTACATGGGTGACGAACGTCACCTTGCAGAGCAGCTGAGACTGGGGAAAACACAACAGAAACACCCACAACACCCAACCGGGAGAAAATTGGTAAAAAAGCCAGCTGGGGATTTTTTACTCTCTCTTTTTAATATTCCAAACTACCTACCACATTAACCTGCAAAGACAAATACGCTCAACCCCAAACCCCATTCGCTCCACGCTGTCCAAACACGCCGCTCATCGGCTCCCATACCGACCCCGACCGCGCTCCCGGCACGGCCGCTCCGTCGCCCGCCCCCGCGATGGGTCCCCGGGTGCTTGTGGAATTGCTGCTGCTGAGGTTGACAAACGCCACTCTGTCTGCAAAAACCCTGGCCTGACGCTGACCGCCAAACAAACAGTGATGAATGCTGTCCGGCAGAGTGGCTGGGACCGGGGAATAAAAACAACCGGCTGTGCTGAAATAAACCTTTCCCTGGCTGAGCGTTTTGTTACTCTACCTTTAAAAAAATTTTCTACTATGTCGGCATTACATACAAACTGTGGATAAAAACAAGCGGCTCCTACTCAAGTTCTGGCACATTCTGAAACTACCGCTCATTCACCAACCGCTCCGTTCCAACCCTCGCTTACGCCACTGTAATTTAACCACCCGACCGCCTGGACAGAGATCGCCCCTGTTCCACAGCCGCCCCTGGAACTGCCCGACCGCGCGCCTCGTGACGTCGCCGCTCCGTCCCCTTCGAAAACCTTGGGCTTCGCGCCGAGAAAAAAATAAAAGGAGGATGCTTCGCTACGAGTGCCGCTCCTTTCCCTCGGTTTTTGCGCTCCGACGAACCTTGCTCCTCTTCTCGGTGGCTTTGGTGCTGCAAAGTTGATTCAAGTGTGTCAGATTATCAGTGTGTGCTCCTTGATGTGTGGCTTTAATGCCGGCAGCTTTTCCAACAGCCGGATGAAGCTCTTCACTAGGTCTTATGGGGATCCTTGAGGGTTCGCTCTGTTCCACGGCCGCTACTCCGCAGAACCTATAAACTACTTGGCCTGTGATAGACTGGCGGTCGTCGTCTGAGCCGAGTCCTAGGTTTAAGAACTCCTGCGCCCCAAAAGCCATTTGCTTCCCTTCCGGTGAGCGGTATTTGATCGCTACCGCTTAGGGAGACCGGCGGCAAATACTTCGTTTCCATTTCGCCTGGTCTTCTCCTGTATCATTCCTGCAAATTTAAGATTTCACCTGGTTTTCTGCTGAATTTTCCAGATAAATTCTCCAATTCTGGGAGATCCCCGGGAGCGACGCCCTTACGGTATCACGTGGCGGCGTCACACGGAGGTCCTCGAGACTGTTCTGTTTTAACGATGCGTCCGGCTGCGTGTTTGAGATATTCTGCTAAACACGACAAATCGTCCTTCCGTGGTTCGCTCTCACGGGGTGACCCCATATGTTTCTGTCCCATCCTTCAGCAGATGCAATTGGTTTCCTAATGAGTGGCATGGCAGGAGGACTACAAGTCTGCATAAGGATTACGTCATGCTTTCCTCTACCTTTTGTTTCTTCTTTTCTTCCTGTAAAGGTTTCTGCAGCAGCTCGATTTTCATTGACAATGACAATAGTGCAGCCGGTTTTGTGCCTATCTCCTCCCTTGGATTTTGCTTTCCTCCGTTGAGGCTTTTCCTCTCCTGACAGGTGGGTTGTGGCCAGGTACTTAACAGTTTGCTATTAATTCCCTTTCCATCCTTCCTAAGGCTCTTGAGCATAGTGAGCTGTTCTGCCACAGCTTTCCAATTGTGTCAACTACCACAGGCTCATTCCTCCGAGATTCTGGAACTCTAACACACCCTGTGCCTCAGTAAGTTATCGGTGACATCGCCCGCCATCCTGCCGACATTGGTTGGTGTCGGGTGGGTGACTCGGGGCGCCGCTGGCTGAGGGCTGTTTTAGATCGCATACCGTGCGACGTTAGAGTGATGGCAAGGGGGACTATTACTGCTTTGACAAAATATGCCGGGCATATTCAGGTGAGACTCGATTCAGAGTGATCTGTACCTGGACGGGAAATGCCGAAAGCTAAAGGGAGGCCCTCCTGTCGAGTCGAAGTTCAGATGGAACCTCGTCGCTTACTAAACTCCTGCTCATAGAGGAGTCTAAGTGCGGCAGAACGCAAACTTAGCCCCTGGCTGGATCTACAGTTTGTATCTGTCGTGAGGTTCTGAATGGACCCCCTTGCTTTCTAAACTCTTCTTCGGAGAAGAGTCTAGGTGCGGCTGGATCCAAACTTAGCCCCAGATGGATCTACAGCTCATGTCTACAATACACAGAGCGTAGGAGAAACACCTAAGGGATTATATTTATATATGGCCGAGGGATTGCATGTGCTCACTCAACCCCTTATATCACTTAGCTGGGATTTCAGAGTTTCATCATTCTGCACCTCGACGTCCTTACCTCCCCTCCAGGGGCCTGGGGTCTGGTGGATTGCGGTCCGGATCCTTTGTCTCTTGAGGCAAACTCTCAGGCAAAGTCCATGAAAACAAGTAACCGAACAGAGTGGTACGGCGGGAGGGCTGACTCGAACTGCCGCCTTAGCTGAGTTCCCACCCGAGTGTAGAAATTCCTGGGTATTTATACCCCTACAGACTATTTACCCACCCCTCACACCATGATTCAATCCCATAGCAACAGTTGAGTCTGGAGTCTTCTCACTTCCTAGTGGATCCTTTGCACTGATCTCAGACAGGCCTTTGCTTTGTGCAGCTGTAGATACGGTTTACGGTCCATAGGCACTTCATGCCAGCCTTGAATGTAGTGTTTTCTGTGAATGAATCCTATTTGTTCAAAGAAGTGCGATGCGGGCCTGATCTCACAGGTGGCGATCGTAGTCTATAGCTGCTTTTGTTGCCTTGAAGGAAAGGTTTTACTGACAAGTGATACACTCTTAAGAGGCATTTTCTTTAGCTAAAAAGACTCATAATGACAACGTGGTCACCTACAAAGAAAAAAAAACATTAGTTAAGACACTGTCTGTGAAATAACAGCATGCTAGTCAACAATGATCTTTGTTATCAACTGTAAAACACAAGTGAAGGGACTGTCCACTCCCCCTGCCCATGGATACTCTAGCCTGGATGATGGTACAGATTTTGCCTACAGACTTGAATGTGTCAATAGATTAACCATGGACGCCTGGGGCTCGGTCCACTCACACCGGACTCCGTGCCTCCGGGCAGAGCAGCTCCAAGACAAACACGCACACGTGCAGACTGACGCTGCACAGAACGCTACAAACACCACCACTCCAACAGCACCAAAAACATTCAACAATGCAAAGAACTCCAACTACAGAGATGGCACCAGAACAAACTACAGGGAGGCAGTGGTGAGGCGAGGAGCCTCTACTGCAACCCCAAAACAAAAAGGAGCCGAACACCACGGCTCCTTACGAGACGGCGCAAGTGTAAGTAGCTCCTGCTAAACCCAAAGACTTCAGGATGCTGGGAAGAAGTGCCAGTCCCTTAGACTGGATGGGTAGAGAGCAGAGCTGCTCACGCAGCCCTGAACAACACCATAAAACACAACTGACCAGAAACGTCCGAGGCGCAAGAACCATCCACGCTTTCGGCTGCTGATACAAGAAAAGCGGCACCCAATTGACACTAGGCCAATCGGCACCGGCGTTCCAGACCCCGGGACGGTGCCTGAGATGCCTGTCGTGCCCCTCGTGCACGACGAGACCCCGGAATCGTCTGAACGGCGCAAGGCAGGCTTCCCGAAGTACACGACAACGCAGACACAGGCTGGAGCTGCCCTGCCCTAGCTGGCATCGCACTGTGAGGTTCCCTACGCCCTTTACCCACCCAAAGGGGACTGTTCCTGGATGGTACTTTCCCCTCTGAGACCTTTAGCCCCCCGCTTCTGCAGTTCCCAGCCCCTCCCCAAGCCCCGTGCCTCCACTTAGCTTTCAGAGAGCCGAGGGACTGGATCCATCCACGGAGGAAAACACCACATGGGCTCACGGAGATCATCTTGCATTGCCGGGTTCCTCTTCAACATCTGCAACAACACAAGTAAACACACGCTCACTAAGCAGTGCCAGCACGGAGTATTGTGAGGTCAACGCTGACCCCTTCCACAACACCCACCTCCTCTTAGGTTCCCAGGCATTCCATTCAGCTGCTTGTGCCATAGGGTCCACAAAACGCCTGCAAAACAAGAAGGAAATGCTGAGCCGAGTCACCTGGCAATACTGTGCTCCTGAACACCAACCACCGCCTCACCTTCTTGGCTGCTGGTCGGTGTGCAGCTTCGCCCCTCCGAGCTTGCCTGTAGCGCCTGCTAAAACAATTGCGCATGCTGAGAGGCTGCCCAAAAGCACAGCCTGCCTGCAGACGGTCCCATCTCCCGCCCCTTTATCTTGGCTGCTTGCCCACCTGGCCTCTGTCACCTTCACCTGCCACGCTGTTGACCGCGTTGAGGCCCAGCTACCAGCTGTACAACACAAGCAAAGGATGCTCGTACCTGCACCAGAAACACCTAACCTGAAATGAGACGCTGCTTCGGCCCAGCGCTCCTTGCTCACCTTGCCCGAGGAGCTGCGGTGCCGATACCCGGCTTTCCTCTTCGCTTCACACCTATAAAATAGAGAAACAACCAAACTTACGTAGAGGCACACGGCACACCATCCCTCCAAGACCTCGCACTGGCCCACCTGCTCACGGCTCCCCGCTTGCCTCTTCCATCAATCTTGTGGGCCAAGGTGTCCCTCTGCATCTGAAATTGAGTTATTCGACAAGTCACCCAGATGCTGATCAACAGCTTGACCATTCCACAGGACTGCTTTCTATTTACAAACAACACCAGAAGCTCTAATCAAGTCCCTAAAACACTGGTTGAGGGACTGTCCATTCCCCTGCCCACAGCTACTCAGTCCCAGATGACTGTACAACCTTTACCTATACTATTTAACATCTCAACAGATTAACCGTGGATTCCTAGAGCTCAGTCCACCCACCCATGACTCTTCGCCTGCGGGCAGAGCAGCTCTGAGCCAAACGCACACACTGATGTTCCACAGAACACTACAAAGAGCACGCCTGTGACAGCACCAAAAACGCTCAACAATGAAAATGACTCCAACAGAGACTGCATCGATCAAAAGAACCCGGGGGGAGGCAGAAGAGAGGCGAGGAGCCTCTACTGCAACCCCAAAACAAAAAGGAGCCGAACATCACGGCCCCTTACGAGGTGGCGGCAGTGGCACGGCAAACAGAGACGGCGGCACTGGCAAAAGGCTCCCTCAAGACCTAAGAACTTCTTCCCAGCATCCTGAAGTGCCAGTCCCTTAGACTGGATGGGTAGGGAGCAGAGCTGCCCACGCAGCCCAGAACTACACCATAAAACAACTGACCAGAAACATCCGAGGCGCAAGAACCATCCACACTTTCGGCTGCTGATACAAGAAAAGCGGCACCCAATTGGCACTAGGCCAATCGGCACCGGCATTCCAGACCCCGGGATGGCGCCTGAGATGCCTGTCGTGCCCCTCGGGCACCACGAGACCCCAGGATCGTCTGAATGGCGCAAGGCAGGCTTCCCGAAGTACACGACAATGCAGACACAGGCTGGAGCTGCCCTGCCCGAGCTAGCATCGCACTGTAAGGTTCCCTGCGCCCTTTACCCACCCAAAGGGGACTGTTCCTGGACGGCCCTTTCCCCTCTGAGACCTTTAGCCCCCCCCACCCCGCAATTCCCAGCCCCTCCCCAGGCCCCGTGCCTCCACTTAGCTTTCAGAGGGCCGAGGGACAGGATCCATCCACGGAGGAAACCACCACATGGGCTCATGGGGATCTTCTTGCATTGCCGGGTTCCTCTTCAACATCTGCAACAACACAAGTTAACACACGCTCACTAAGCAGTGCCAGCACTAAATATCATGTGCATCAACACCGACGACATCGACAGCACCCACCTCCCCCGAAGTTCCCAGGCGTTCCATTCAGCCTCTCGTGCCATGGGTGCAGGCAGAAACCCTCACCACTCGTGGCACCTAAGACAGCAGAAAAAGAGCTCTAGTGCTTGGGACAAGTCCCCAGCCCCACACTCCTCCTCACCCCTACCCCTGCTCACCGCAAACGGTCCTCTGAGTCCAAAGGGGTCCACAAAGCTCCTGCAAAACAAGAAAGAAATGCTGAACCGAGTCACCAGGCAATACTGTGCTCCTGACCACCAACCACCTCCTCACCTTCTTGGCTGCTGGTAGGCGTGCGGCTTCGCCCCTCCGAGCTTGCCTGTAGCGCCTGCTAAAACAAAGGCGCATGGTCAGATACTGCCCAGAAGCACAGCCTGCCCGCAGATGGTCCCATGTCCCGCCCCTTTACCTTGGCTGCTCGCCCACCTGGCCTCTGTCACCTTCACCTGCCACGCTGTTGACCACGTTGAGGCTCAGCTACCACCTGTAAAACACAAGCAAAGGATGCTCGTACCTGCACCAGAAACAAAGACCTGAAATGAGACACTGCTTCAGCCCTGCACTCCTTGCTCACCTTGCCCGAGGAGCTGCGGTGCCGATACCCTGCTTTCCTCTTTGCTTCACACCTATAAAATAGAGAAACAACCAAACTTACGTAGAGGCACACTGCACACCTTCCCTCTGCGACCTCACACCGGCCCACCTGCTTATGGCGTTTGGCTTGCTTCTTCCGTCGCTCTTTTGGGCCAAGTTTTCCCTCTGCATCTGAAACCAAGGTATTCAACAGGTCACCCAGATGCTGATCAACAGCTTGACCATTCCACAGGTCTGCTTTCTATTCATAAATAACACCAGAAGCTCTAATCGAGTCCCTAAAACACTGGTGAAGGGACTGCCCACTGCCCCTGCCCACAGCTGCTCCATCCTAGATGATTGTACAACTTTTGCCCACACTATTACATACATCAAGAGATTAACCATGGACTCCTAGGGCTCAGTGCACCCACCCATGACTCTACGCCTGCGGGCAGAGCAGCTCCGAGCCAAACGCGCACATGCGAAGACTGATGCTCCACAGAACGCTACAAACAGCACGACTGCAACAGCACCAAAAACACACAACAATGAGAATGACTCCAAGACCAGAGACTGCATCGATCAAAAGAACCTGTGGGGAGGCAGAAGAGACGCGAGAAGCCTCTACTGCAACCCCAAAACAAAAAGGAGCCGAACGTCACGGCCCCTTACGAGACGGCGGCACTGGCACAAACAAACCAACCAACCGAGACGGCGGCACTGGCACAAACAAACCAACCGACCGAGACGGCGGCACTGGCAAAACGCTCCCGCAAGACCTAAGAACTTCTTCCCAGCATCCTGAAGTGCCAGTCCCTGAGACTGGATGGGTAGAGAGCAGAGCTGCCCACGCAGCCCTGAACACCACCATAAAACAACTGACCAGAAATGTCCGAGGCGCAAGAACCATCCACGCTTTCGGCTGCTGATACAGGAAAACCGGCACCCAATTGGCACTAGGCCAATCGGCACTGGCATTCCAGACCCTGGGTTGGCACTGAGATGCCTGTCGTGCCCCTCGGGCACCACGAGACCCCAGGATTGTCTGAACGGCGCAAGGCAGGCTTCCCGAAGTACACAACAACGCAGACACAGGCTGGAGCTGCCCTGCCCTAGCTGGCATCGCACTGTGAGGTTCCCTGCGCCCTTTACCCACCCAAAGGGGACTGTTCCTGGACGGCCCTTTCCCCTCTGAGAACTTTAAACCCCCCCCTGCAATTCCCAGCCCCTCCCCAGCCCCCGTGCCTCCACTTAGCTTTCAGAGGGCCGAGGGACTGGATCCATCCTGAACGTAGAAAAACACCACAGGGGCTCACAAGGATCTTCCTGCAGTTGCCAGTTTCCCCTTCATCCCTTGCAATAAGAAAAGAAAACAGACACACACTACCGAGCACCAGGGTAATATTTACCAATACTGGGCTAACAGCCACTGCTCACCTTGGCTGAGTTCTGGGAAGGACATTTGAATGATCCACCAGGTGCCACCGCCCGCTGCAAGGGTTCTGGGGACAACACCGTGTTCTGTGGGTGATCAGGGAGGCGATGAGCCACCCCAGAGCCAGAAAGACACTCTGCCTTATGGCCCCGCTGCTTCCTGCAGAAGTGCTAGAACTCCATCTACAGATACAAGACGCTCACTCTAACCCCCGCTAGATAAACTGAGCGTCAGTCCTAAGAGAAGAGATTACATCAGCAGCTTGGTATACAGCAGTAAAAACCAAAAAAACAATGCTCTATTTTCATTGCAGTCAGAAGTTCTAGGAAAAAGTGAGGCACCTGAAAATGATTTAATAAATTAAACATAGTTACAAACACACTTTCTGCTACAGCTGCTGTTGAACCTTTGCTGCTCCTGAAGCTCTTACCTCTATCAGACACCTCCACTTCTCCAAACACGTCTGACCATGCTGACTAAACAGCTAAAAAGCTGCCCACTGCTGAAGGAGCAGCAGAGAACCAACACCAAAGCAGCCCTGGAGTAGAATGAGCTCTCTGCCCAGGGGCTGCAGCTCAAATACCCCGGGCCCCGCCCACCCCCTTCCCACAATCCCCGGGGAAGGGGAGGGGTCAATCGGCCCAGGCCCCGCCCACCACCCTGACCAAACCACCTGGGGAAGGGGAGGGGTCGATAATTAATATGGTAATAAATAGATTCTATGAGAAACTCTTTTAAAAAGCAATGCAGGGCTTGCTTTGCCTCCCCAGGACTCCAAAGGTCTCCCCAGGATCTCCCTCATCTTGCAGGGCTGCCCGGACCCTCCCCAGCTATCGCCTCGTCTCCCTGGGGCTCCCCTGAGATCCACCGTCCTCCCCAGGGTTCGTATTGATTCCCCGAGGCTGCCAAGTTCTCCCCAGGGCTTGCCTTGGTTCGTCACGGCTCCCCAAAACGTGTCTTGGTTCCTCGGGTCTCCCCATTCCTCCCCAGGGCTCCCCAAAACGTGTCTTGGTTCCTCGGGTCTCCCCATTCCTCCCCAGGGCTCCGCAAAACGTGTCTTGGTTCCTTGGGTCTCCCCATTCCTCCCCAGGGCTCCCCAAAATGTGTTTCGGTTCCCCAGAGCTCCCCATTCCTCCCCAGGGTTCCCCAAAACGTGTCTTGGTTCCTCGGGTCTCCCCATTCCTCCCCAGGGCTCCCCAAAATGTGTCTCGGTTCCCCAGAGCTCCCCATTCCTCCCCAGGGTTCCCCAAAACGTGTCTTGGTTACTGAAGGCTCCCCATTCCTCCCCAGGGCTCCCCAAAACGTGTCTTGGTTTCTCGGGGCTCCCCATTCCTCCTCAGGGCTCCGCAAAATGTGTCTTGGTTCCCCAGGGCACCCCAAAACGTGCCTTGCATGTTCAGGGCGCCCCATTCTTCCTCAGGGCTCCCCATTCCTCCCCAGGGCTCCCCAAAACGTGCCTTGGTTCCTCCGGGCTCCCCATTCCTCCCCAAGGCTCCTCAAAACGTGTCTTCATTCCCCAGAGCTCCCCATTCCTCCCCAGGGCTCCCCAAAACGTGTCTTGGTTCCCCAGAGCTCCCCATTCCTCCCCAGGGCTCCCCAAAACGTGTCTTGGTTCCCCCGAGCTCCCCATTCCTCCCCAGGTCTCCCCAAAACGTGCCTTTGTTTCTCGGGGCTCCCCATTCCTCCCCAGAGCTCCCCAAAACGTGTCTTGGTTCCCCAGAGCTCCCCATTCCTCCCCAGGGCTCCCCAAAACGTGCCTTTGTTTCTCGGGGCTCCCCATTCCTCCCCAGAGCTCCCCAAAACGTGTCTTGGTTCCCCAGAGCTCCCCATTCCTCCCCAGGGCTCTCCAAAACGTGTCTTGGTTCCCCAGAGCTCCCCATTCCTCCCCAGGGCTCCCCAAAACGTGTCTTGGTTCCCCAGAGCTCCCCATTCCTCCCCAGAGCTCCCCAAAACGTGTCTTGGTTCCCCAGAGCTCCCCATTCCTCCCCAGGGCTCCCCAGAACGTGTCTTGGTTCCCCAGGGCTCCCCATTCCTCCCCAGAGCTCCCCAAAACGTGTCTTGGTTCCCCAGAGCTCCCCATTCCTCCCCAGGGCTCCCCAAAACGTGTCTTGGTTCCCCAGAGCTCCCAATTCCTCCCCAGAGCTCCCCAAAATGTGTCTTGGTTCCCCAGAGCTCCCCATTCCTCCCCAGGGCTCCCCAAAACGTGTCTCTGTTCCCCAGAGCTCCCCATTCCTCCCCAGGGCTCCCCAAAACATGCCTTTGTTTCTCGGGGCTCCCCATTCCTCCCCAGAGCTCCCCAGAATGTGTCTTGGTTCCCCAGAGCTCCCCATTCCTCCCCAGGGCTCCCCAAAACGTGTCTTGGTTCCCCAGGGCTCCCCATTCCTCCCCAGGGCTCCCCAAAACGTGTCTTGGTTCCCCAGAGCTCCCCATTCCTCCCCAGGGCTCCCCAAAACGTGCCTTTGTTTCTCGGGGCTCCCCATTCCTCCCCAGAGCTCCCCAAAATGTGTCTTGGTTCCCCAGAGCTCCCCATTCCTCCCCAGGGCTCCCCAAAACGTGTCTTGGTTCCCCAGGGCTCCCCATTCCTCCCCAGGGCTCCCCAAAACGTGTCTTCGTTCCCCAAGGCTCCCCATTCCTCCCCAGGGCTCCCCAAAACGTGTCTTGGTTCCCCAGAGCTCCCCATTCCTCCCCAGGGCTCCCCAAAACGTGCCTTTGTTTTTCGGGGCTCCCCATTCCTCCCCAGAGCTCCCGAAAACGTGTCTTGGTTCCGCAGGTCTCCCCATTCCTCCCCAGGGCTCCCCAGAACGTGTCTTGGTTCCTCAGGGCTCCCCATTCCTCCCCAGGGCTCCCCAAAACGTGTCTTGGTTCCTCAGGGCTCCCCATTCCTCCCCATGGCTCCCCAAAACGTGTCTTGGTTCTCCAGGGCTCCTCATTCCTCCCCAGGGCTCCCCAAAATGTGTCTTGGTTCCCCAGAGCTCCCAATTCCTCCCCAGAGCTCCCCAAAATGTGTCTTGGTTCCCCAGAGCTCCCCATTCCTCCCCAGGGCTCCCCAAAACGTGTCTTGGTTCCGCAGGTCTCCCCATTCCTCCCCAGGGCTCCCCAAAACGTGTCTTGGTTCCCCAGGGCTCCCCATTCCTCCCCAGGGCTCCCCAAAACGTGCCTTTGTTTCTCGGGTCTCCCCATTCCTCCCCAGAGCTCCCCAAAACGTGTCTTGGTTCCCCAGAGCTCCCCATTCCTCCCCAGGGCTCCCCAAAACGTGCCTTTGTTTTTCGGGGCTCCCCATTCCTCCCCAGGGCTCCCCAAAACGTGTCTTGGTTCCCCAGAGCTCCCCATTCCTCCCCAGGGCTCCCCAAAACGTGTCTTGTTTCCCCAAGGCTCCCCATTCCTCCCCAGAGCTCCCCAAAATGTGTCTTGGTTCCCCAGAGCTCCCCATTCCTCCCCAGAGCTCCCCAAAACGTGTCTTGGTTCCCCAGAGCTCCCCATTCCTCCCCAGGGCTCCCCAAATTGTACCTTTGTTTCTCGGGGCTCCCCATTCCTCCCCAGGGCTCCCCAAAACGTGTCTTGGTTCCCCAGAGCTCCCAATTCCTCCCCAGAGCTCCCCAAAATGTGTCTTGGTTCCCCAGAGCTCCCCATTCCTCCCCAGGGCTCCCCAAAACGTGTCTTGGTTCCGCAGGTCTCCCCAATCCTCCCCAGGGCTCCCCAAAACGTGCCTTTGTTTCTCGGGTCTCCCCACTCCTCCCCAGAGCTCCCCAAAACATGTCTTGGTTCCCCAGAGCTCCCCATTCCTCCTCAGGGCTCCCCAAAACGTGTCTTGGTTCCCGAGGGCTCCCCATTCCTCCCCAGGGTTTCCCAAAACGTGTCTTGGTTCCGCAGGTCTCCCCATTCCTCCCCAGGGCTCCCCAGAACGTGTCTTGGTTCCTCAGGGCTCCCCATTCCTCCCCAGGGCTCTACTGGGCTCTGTCGGGCTCTACTGGGCTCTGTCGGGCTCTACTGGGCTCTATTGGGCTCTGTCGGGCTCTGTCGGGCTCTGTCGGGCTCTGTCGGGCTCTGTCGGGCTCTGTCGGGCTCTGTCGGGCTCTGTCGGGCTCTGTCGGGCTCTATTGGGCTCTATTGGGCTCTGTCGGGCTCTGTCAGGCTCTGTCTAGGCTCTGTCGGGCTCTGTGAAGGCTCTGTCAGGCTCTGTGTAGGCTCTGTGTAGGCTCTGTGTAGGCTCTGTGTAGGCTCTGTGTAGGCTCTGTGTAGGCTCTGTCGGGCTCTGTCGGGCTCTGTCGGGCTCTGTCGGGCTCTGTCGGGCTCTGTCGGGCTGTATTGGGCTCTGTCAGGCTGCATTGGGCTCTGTCGGGCTCTGTCGGGCTCTGTCGGGCTCTGTCGGGCTGTATTGGGTTCTGTCGGGCTCTGTGTAGGCTCTGTCGGGCTCTGTGTAGGCTCTGTCGGGCTCTGTCGGTCTCTATTGGGCTCTGTCGGGCTCTGTCGGGCTCTGTCGGGCTGTATTGGGCACTGTCAGGCTGTATTGGGCTCTGTCGGGCTCTGTCGGGCTCTATTGGGATCTGTGGGTCTCTATTGGGCTCTGTCGGGCTCTGTCGCGCTGTATCGGGCTCTGTCGGGCTCTGTCGGGCTCTGTCGGGCTCTGTCGGGCTCTGTCGGGCTCTGTCGGGCTCTGTCGGGCTCTGTCGGGCTCTGTGTAGGCTCTGTCGGGCTCTGTCGGGCTCTGTCGGGCTCTGTCGGGCTCTGTCGTTCTCTATTGGGCTCTGTCGGGCTCTGTCGGGCTCTGTCAGGCTGTATTGGGCTCTGTCGGGCTCTGTCGGGCTCTGTCGGGCTCTGTCGGGCTCTGTCGGGCTGTATTGGGCTCTGTCGGGCTGTATTGGGCTCTGTCGGGCTCTGTCGGGCTCTGTCGGGCTCTGTCGGGCCCTGTCGGCCCTGTCGGGCTCTGTGTAGGCTCTGTCGGGCTCTGTCGGGCTCTGTCGGGCTCTATTGGGCTCTGTCGGGCTCTGGCGGGCTGTATTGGGCACTGTCAGGCTGTATTGAGCTCTGTCGGGCTCTGTCGGGCTCTGTGTAGGCTCTGTCGGGCTCTGTCGGGCTCTGTCGGGCTCTGTCGGGCTCTGTCGGGCTCTGTCGGGCTCTGTCGGGCTCTGTCGGGCTCTGTCGGGCTCTGTCGGGCTCTGTGTAGGCTCTGTCGGGCTCTGTCGGGCTCTGTCGGGCTCTGTCGGGCTGTATTGGGCTCTGTCGGGCTCTGTGTGGGCTCTGTGTGGGCTCTGTGTGGGCCCTGTCGGGCCCTGTCGGGCCCTGTCATTCTCTATTGGGCTCTGTCGGGCTCTGCCGGGCTCTGCCGGGCTCTGCCGGGCTCTGTCAGGCTCTATTGGGCTCTGTCGGGCTCTGTCGGGCTCTGTCGGGCTCTGTCGGGCTCTGTCGGGCTCTGTGTAGGCTCTGTCGGGCTCTGTCGGGCTCTGTCGGGCTCTGTCGGGCTCTGTCGTTCTCTATTGGGCTCTGTCGGGCTCTGTCGGGCTCTGTTGGGCTCTGCCGGGCTCTGTCAGGCTCTATTGGGCTCTGTCAGGCTGTATTGAGCTCGGTTGGGCTCTGTCGGGCTCTGTCGGGCTCTGTCGGGCTCTATTAGGCTCTATTGGGCTCTGTCGGGCTCTGTGTAGGCTCTGTCGGGCTCTGCCGTGCTCTGTCGGGCTCTGTCGTTCTCTATTGGGCTCTGTCGGGCTCTACTGGTCTCTGTCGGGCTCTGTCGGGCTCTGTCGGGTTCTGTCGGTTTCTGTCGGGCTCTGTGTAGGCTCTGTCGGGCTCTGTCGGGCTCTGTCGGGCTCTGTCGGGCTCTGTCGGGCTGTGTCGGGCTCTACTGGGCTCTATTGGGCTCTGTCGGGCTCTGCCGGACTCTGGCAGGCTCTCTCGGGCTCTCTCGGGCTCTATTGGGCCCTGTCGGGCCCTGTCGGTCTCTGTCGGGCCCTGTCGGTCTCTGTCGGGCCCTGTCGGTCTCTGTCGGGCCCTGTCGGGCCCTGTCGGGCTCTGTCGGTCTCTTTGTAGGCTCTGTCGGGCTCTGTCGGGCTCTGTCGTGCTCTGTGTAGGCTCTGTCGGGCTCTGTCGGGCTGTATTGGGCTCTGTCGGGCTCTGTCGGGCTCTGTCAGGCTATATTTGGCTCTGTCGGGCTCTGTCGGGCTCTGTCGGGCTCTACTGGGCTCTGTTGGGCTCTGTCGGGCTCTGTCGGGCTGTATAGGGCTCTGTCGGGCTCTGTCGGGCTCTGTCGGGCTCTGTGTAGGCTCTGTCGAGCTCTGTCGGGCTCTGTCGGGCTCTGTCGGGCTGTATTGGGCACTGTCAGGCTGTATTGAGCTCTGTCGGGCTCTGTCGGGCTCTGTCGGGCTCTGTCGGGCTCTGTCGGGCTCTGTCGGGCTCTGTCGGGCTCTGTCGGGCTCTGTCGGGCTCTGTCGTTCTCTATTGGGCTCTGTCGGGCTCTGTCGGGCTCTGTTGGGCTCTGCCGGGCTCTGTCAGGCTCTATTGGGCTCTGTCAGGCTGTATCGAGCTCTGTTGGGCTCTGTCGGGCTCTGTCGGGCTCTGTCGGGCTCTATTAGGCTCTATTGGGCTCTGTCGGGCTCTGTGTAGGCTCTGTCGGGCTCTGTGTAGGCTCTGTCGGGCTCTGTCGTTCTCTATTGGGCTCTGTCGGGCTCTACTGGTCTCTGTCGGGCTCTGTCGGGCTCTGTCGGGCTCTGTCGGGCTCTGTCGGGCTCTGTCGGGCTCTGTCGGGTTCTGTCGGTTTCTGTCGGGCTCTGTGTAGGCTCTGTCGGGCTCTGTCGGGCTCTGTCGGGCTCTGTCGGGCTCTGTCGGGCTGTGTCGGGCTCTACTGGGCTCTATTGGGCTCTGTCGGGCTCTGCCGGACTCTGGCAGGCTCTGTCGGGCTCTCTCGGGCTCTATTGGGCTCTGTCGGGCCCTGTCGGGCCCTGTCGGTCTCTGTCGGGCCCTGTCGGTCTCTGTCGGGCTCTGTCGGTCTCTGTCGGGCCCTGTCGGTCTCTGTCGGGCCCTGTCGGGCCCTGTCGGGCTCTGTCGGTCTCTTTGTAGGCTCTGTCGGGCTCTGTCGGGCTCTGTCGTGCTCTGTGTAGGCTCTGTCGGGCTCTGTCGGGCTGTATTGGGCTCTGTCGGGCTGTATTGGGCTCTGTCGGGCTCTGTCGGGCTCTGTCGGGCTCTGTCAGGCTATATTTGGCTCTGTCGGGCTCTGTCGGGCTCTGTCGGGCTCTGTCGGGCTCTACTGGGCTCTGTTGGGCTCTGTCGGGCTCTGTCGGGCTGTATAGGGCTCTGTCGGGCTCTGTGTAGGCTCTGTCGAGCTCTGTCGGGCTCTGTCGGGCTCTGTCGGGCTGTATTGGGCACTGTCAGGCTGTATTGAGCTCTGTCGGGCTCTGTCGGGCTCTGTCGGGCTCTGTCGGGCTCTGTGTAGGCTCTGTGTAGGCTCTGTCGGGCTCTGTCGGGCTCTGTCGGGCTCTGTCGGGCTCTGTCGGGCTCTGTCGCGCTCTGTCGGGCTCTGTGTAGGCTCTGTCGGGCTCTTTGTAGGCTCTGTCGGGCTCTGTCGGGCTCTGTCGGGCTCTACTGGGCTCTGTGTAGGCTCTGTCGGGCTCTGTCGGGCTCTGTGTAGGCTCTGTCGGGCTCTGTCGGGCTCTGTCGGGCTCTGTCGGGCTCTGTGTAGGCTCTGTCGGGCTCTACTGGGCTCTACTGGGCTATACTGGGCTCTGTCGCGCTCTGTCGCGCTCTGTCGGGCTCTGTGTAGTCTCTGTCGGGCTCTGTGTAGTCTCTGTCGGGCTCTGTGTAGTCTCTGTCGGGCTCTGTGTAGGCTCTGTCGGGCTCTGTGTAGCCTCTGTCGGTCTCTGTCGGGCTCTGTCGGGCTCTGTCGGGCTCTGTCGGGCTCTGTCGGGCTCTGTCGGGCTGTATTGGGCTCTGTCGGGCTGTATTGAGCTCCGTCGGGCTCCGTCGGGCTCCGTCGGGCTCCGTCGGGCTCCGTCGGGCCCTGTCGGGCCCTGTCGGGCTCTGTCGGGCTCTGTGTAGGCTCTGTGTAGGCTCTGTCGGGCTCTGTGTAGGCTCTGTCGGGCTCTGTCGGGCTCTGTCGGGCTGTATTGGGCACTGTCAGGCTGTATTGAACTCTGTCGGGCTCTGTGTAGGCTCTGTGTAGGCTCTGTGTAGGCTCTGTGTAGGCTCTGTGTAGGCTCTGTGTAGGCTCTGTCGGGCTCTGTCGGGCTCTGTCGGGCTGTATTGGGCTCTGTGTAGGCTCTGTGTAGGCTCTGTCGGGCTCTGTCGGGCTCTGTCGGGCTCTGTCGGGCTCTGTGTAGGCTCTGTCGGTCTCTGTCGGGCTCTGTCGGTCTCTGTCGGGCTCTACTGGGCTCTGTCGGGCTCTGTCGGGCTCTGTCGCGCTCTGTCGGGCTCTGTGTAGGCCCTGTCGGGATCTGTGTAGTATCTGTCGGGCTCTGTGTAGGCTCTGTCCGGCTCTGTGTAGGCTCTGTCCGGCTCTGTGTAGGCTCTGTCGGGCTCTGTCGGGCTCTGTCGGGCTCTGTCGGGCTGTGTCGGGCTCTACTGGGCTCTGTCGGGCTCTACTGGGCTCTGTCGGGCTCTGTCGGGCTCTGTGTAGGCTCTGTCGGGCTCTGTCCGGCTGTATTGGGCTCTGTCCGGCTGTATTGGGCTCTGTCCGGCTGTATTGGGCACTGTCAGGCTGTATTGGGCTCTGTGTAGGCTCTGTCGGGCTCTGTGTAGGCTCTGTCGGGCTCTGTCGGGCTCTGTCGGGCTCTGTCGGGCTCTGTGTAGGCTCTGTCGGGCTCTGTGTAGGCTCTGTCGGGCTCTGTGTAGGCTCTGTCGGGCTCTGTGTAGGCTCTGTCGGGCTCTGTCGGGTTCTGTCGGGCTCTGTCGGGCTCTGTGTAGGCTCTGTCGGGCTCTGTGTAGGCTCTGTCGGGCTCTGTCGGGCTCTGTCGGGCTCTGTCGGACTCTGTCGGGCTCTGTGTAGGCTCTGTCGGGCTCTGTCGGGCTCTGTCAGGCTCTGTCGGGCTGTATTGGGCACTGTCAGGCTGTATTGAGCTCTGTCGGGCTCTGTCGGGCTCTGTCGGGCTCTGTGTAGGCTCTGTGTGGGCTCTGTCGGGCTCTGTCGGGCTCTGTCGGGCTGTATTGGGATCTGTCGGGCTCTGTCGGGCTCTGTCGGGCTCTGTGTAGGCTCTGTCGGGCTCTGTGTAGGCTCTGTGTAGGCTCTGTGTAGGCTCTGTGTAGGCTCTGTGTAGGCTCTGTCGGGCTGTGTCGGGCTGTGTCGGGCTGTGTCGGGCTGTGTCGGGCTGTGTCGGGCTGTGTCGGGCTGTGTCGGGCTCTGTCGGGCTGTGTCGGGCTCTGTCGGGCTCTGTCGGGCTCTGTCGGGCTCTGTCGGGCTCTGTCGGGCTCTGTCGGGCTCTGTCGGGCTCTGTCGGGCTCTGTCCGGCTGTATTGGGCACTGTCAGGCTGTATTGAGCTCTGTCGGGCTCTGTCGGGCTCTGTCGGGTTCTGTCGGGCTCTGTCGGGCTCTGTCGGGCTCTGTGTAGGCTCTGTCGGGCTCTGTGTAGGCTCTGTCGGGCTCTGTCGGGCTCTGTCGGGCTCTGTGTAGGCTCTGTCGGGCTCTGTGTAGGCTCTGTCGGGCTCTGTGTAGGCTCTGTCGGGCTCTGTCGGGCTCTGTCGGGCTCTGTCGGGCTCTGTCCGGCTCTACTGGGCTCTACTGGGCTCTACTGGGCTCTGTCGTTCTCTATTGGGCTCTGCCAGGCTCTGTCGGGCTGTATTGGGCTCTGTCGGGCTGTATTGGGCTCTGTCGGGCTGTATTGGGCTCTGTCGGGCTCTGTCGGGCTCTGTCGGGCTCTGTCGGGCTCTGTCGGGCTCTGTCGGGCTCTACTGGGATCCATTGGGCTCTGTCGGTCTCTGTCGGTCTCTGTCGGTCTCTGTCGGTCTCTGTCGGTCTCTGTTGGGCTCTGTCACGCTCTGTCAGGCTCTGTCGGGCTCTATCGGACTCTGTCGGGCTCTGTGTAGGCTCTGTCGGGCTCTGTGTAGGCTCTGTCGGGCTCTGTCGGGCTCTGTCGGGCTCTGTCGGGCTCTGTCGGGCTCTGTCGGGCTCTGTCGGGCTCTGTGTAGGCTCTGTCGGGCTCTGTCGGGCTCTGTCGGTCTCTATTCGGCTCTGTCGGGCTCTGTCGGGCTCTGTCGTGCTGTATTGGGCACTGTCGGGCTCTGTCGGGCTCTGTCGGGCTCTACTGGGCTCTGTCGGGCTCTACTGGGCTCTGTCGGGCTCTGTCGGGCTCTGTCGGGCTCTGTCGGGCTCTGTCGGGCTCTGTCGGGCTCTGTGTAGGCTCTGTCGGGCTCTGTCGGGCTCTGTCGGGCTCTGTCGGGCTCTGTCGGGCTCTGTGTAGGCTCTGTCGGGCTCTGTCGGGCTCTGTCGGGCTCTATCGTTCTCTATTGGGCTCTGTCGGGCTCTGTCGGGCTCTGTCGGGCTCTGCCGTGCTCTGTCGGGCTCTGCCGGGCTGTATTGGGCTCTGTCAGGCTGTATTGGGCTCTACTGGGCTCTGTCGGGTTTGTCGGGCTTTGTCGGGCTCTGTCTGGCTCTGTCGGGCTCTGCCGTGCTCTGTCGGGCTCTGTCGGGCTGTATTGGGCTCTGTTGGGCTCTGTTGGGCTCTGTTGGGCTCTGTCGGGCTCTGTCGGGCTCTGTCGGGCTCTATTGGGCTCTATTGGGCTCTGTCGGGCTCTTTTGGGCACTATTGGGCTCTGTCGGGCTCTGTTGGGCTCTGTCGGGCTCTGTGTAGGCTCTATTGGGCTCTGTCGGGCTCTGTCGGGCTCTGTCGGGCTCTGGCGGGCTCTGTCGGGCTCTGTCGGGCTCTGTGTAGGCTCTGTCGGGCTCTGTGTAGGCTCTGTCGGGCTCTGTCGGGCTCTGTCGGGCTCTGTCGGGCTCTGTCGGGCTCTGTCGGCCTCTGTGTAGGCTCTGTCGGGCTCTGTCGGGCTCTGTCGGGCTCTGTCGGGCTCTGTCGGGCTCTGTCGGGCTGTACTGGGCTCTGTCGGGCTCTGTCGGTCTCTACTGGGCTCTACTGGGCCCTGTCGGGCTCTGTCGGGCCCTGTCGGGCCCTGTCGGGCCCTGTCGGGCTCTACTGGGCTCTGTCGGGCTCTACTGGGCTCTACTGGGCTCTACTGGGCTCTGTCGGGCTCTGTCGGGCTCTGTCGGGCTCTACTGGGCTCTGTCGGGCTCTGTCGGGCTCTATCGGGTTCTACTGGGCTCTGTCGGGCTCTGTCGGGCCCTGTCGGGCCCTGTCAGGCTCTATTGGTCTGTGCTGGGCTCTGTCGGGCTCTGTCGGGCTCTGTCGGGCTCTGTCGGGCTCTACTGGGCTCTGTCGGGCTCTGTCGGGCTCTGTGTAGGCTCTGTCGGGCTCTGTCGGAGTCTGTCGGGCTCTGTGTAGGCTCTGTCGGGCTCTGTCGGGCTCTGTCAGGCTCGGTCGGGCTGTATTGGGCACTGTCAGGCTGTATTGAGCTCTGTCGGGCTCTGTCGGGCTGTGTCGGTCTCTGTCGGCCTCTAGTGTAGGCTCTGTGTGGGCTCTGTCGGGCTCTGTCGGGCTCTGTCGGGCTGTATTGGGCTCTGTCGGGCTCTGTCGGGCTCTGTCGGGCTCTGTGTAGGCTCTGTCGGGCTCTGTCGGGCTCTGTGTAGGCTCTGTCGGGCTCTGTCGTGCTCTGTCGGGCTCTGTCGGGCTCTGTCGGGCTCTGTGTAGGCTCTGTCGGGCTCTGTCGGGCTGTATTGGGCCCTGTCGGGCTCTGTCGGGCTCTGTCGGGCTGTATTGGGCCCTGTCGGGCTCTGTCGGGCTCTGTCGGGCTCTGTCGGGCTCTACTGGGCTCTATTGGGCTCTGGCGGGCTCTGGCGGGCTCTGCCGGGCTCTGTCGGGCTCTGCCGGGCTCTCTCGGGCTCTATTGGACTCTGTCGGGCTCTGTCGGGCTCTGTCGGGCTCTGTCGGGCTCTGTCGGGCTCTGTCGGGCTCTGTGTGGGCTCTGTCGGGCTCTGTCGGGCTCTGTCGGGCTGTGTCGGGCTCTACTGGGCTCTATTGGGCTCTGTCGGGCTCTGGCGGGCTCTGTCGGGCTGTACTGGGCTCTGTCGGGCTCTGTCGGTCTCTACTGGGCTCTACTGGGCCCTGTCGGGCCCTGTCGGGCCCTGTCGGGCCCTGTCGGGCCCTGTCGGGCTCTACTGGGCTCTGTCGGGCTCTACTGGGCTCTACTGGGCTCTACTGGGCTCTGTCGGGCTCTGTCGGGCTCTGTCGGGCTCTACTGGGCTCTGTCGGGCTCTGTCGGGCTCTATCGGGTTCTACTGGGCTCTGTCGGGCTCTGTCGGGCCCTGTCGGGCCCTGTCAGGCTCTATTGGTCTGTGCTGGGCTCTGTCGGGCTCTGTCTGGCTCTGTCGGGCTCTGTCGGGCTCTACTGGGCTCTGTCGGGCTCTGTCGGGCTCTGTGTAGGCTCTGTCGGGCTCTGTCGGACTCTGTCGGGCTCTGTGTAGGCTCTGTCGGGCTCTGTCGGGCTCTGTCAGGCTCGGTCGGGCTGTATTGGGCACTGTCAGGCTGTATTGAGCTCTGTCGGGCTCTGTCGGGCTGTGTCGGTCTCTGTCGGCCTCTAGTGTAGGCTCTGTGTGGGCTCTGTCGGGCTCTGTCGGGCTCTGTCGGGCTGTATTGGGCTCTGTCGGGCTCTGTCGGGCTCTGTCGGGCTCTGTGTAGGCTCTGTCGGGCTCTGTCGGGCTCTGTCGGGCTCTGTCGGGCTCTGTGTAGGCTCTGTCGGGCTCTGTCGGGCTGTATTGGGCCCTGTCGGGCTCTGTCGGGCTCTGTCGGGCTGTATTGGGCCCTGTCGGGCTCTGTCGGGCTCTGTCGGGCTCTGTCGGGCTCTGTCGGGCTCTGTCGGGCTCTGTCGGGCTCTACTGGGCTCTATTGGGCTCTGTCGGGCTCTGGCGGGCTCTGTCGGGCTCTGCCGGGCTCTCTCGGGCTCTACTGGGCTCTGTCGGGCTCTGTCGGGCTCTGTCGGGCTCTGTCGGGCTCTGTCGGGCTCTGTGTAGGCTCTGTCGGGCTCTGTCGGGCTCTGTCGGGCTCTGTCGGGCTGTGTCGGGCTCTACTGGGCTCTATTGGGCTCTGTCGGGCTCTGGCGGGCTCTGCCGGACTCTGGCAGGCTCTGTCGGGCTCTGTCGGTCTCTATTGGGCCCTGTCGGTCTCTGTCGGGCCCTGTCGGGCCCTGTCGGGCCCTGTCGGGCCCTATCGGGCCCTGTCGGGCTCTGTCGGGCTCTGTCGGGCTCTGTCGGGCTCTGTCGGTCTCTTTGTAGGCTCTGTCGGGCTCTGTCGGGCTCTGTCGGGCTCTGTCGGGCTCTGTCGGGCTCTACTGGGCTCTGTCGGGCTCTGTCGGTCTCTACTGGGCTCTGTCGGGCTGTATTGGGCTCTGTCGGGCTCTGTCGGGCTCTGTCGGGCTCTGTCAGGCTATATTTGGCTCTGTCGGGCTCTGTCGGGCTCTGTCGGGCTCTGTCGGGCTCTACTGGGCTCTGTTGAGCTCTGTCGGGCTCTGTCGGGCTGTATAGGGCTCTGTCGGGCTCTGTCGGGCTCTGTCGGGCTCTGTGTAGGCTCTGTCGGGCTCTGTCGGGCTCTGTCGGGCTCTGTCGGGCTCTGTCGGGCTCTGTCGGGCTGTATTGGGCACTGTCAGGCTGTATTGAGCTCTGTCGGGCTCTACTGGGCTCTATTGGGCTCTGTCGGGCTCTGTCGGGCTCTGTCAGGATCTGTCGGGCTCTGTCGGGCTCTGTCGGGCTCTGTGTAGGCTCTGTGTAGGCTCTGTCGGGCTCTGTCGGGCTCTGTCGGGCTCTGTCGCGCTCTGTCGGGCTCTGTCGGGCTCTGTGTAGGCTCTGTCGGGCTCTGTGTAGGCTCTGTCGGGCTCTGTGTAGGCTCTGTCGGGCTCTGTCGGGCTCTGTCGGGCTCTGTCGGGCTCTGTCGGGCTCTGTGTAGGCTCTGTCGGGCTCTGTCGGGCTCTGTCGGGCTCTGTGTAGGCTCTGTCGGGCTCTGTCGGGCTCTGTCGGGCTCTGTCGGGCTCTGTCGGGCTCTGTCGCGCTCTGTCGCGCTCTGTCGCGCTCTGTCGGGCTCTGTGTAGTCTCTGTCGGGCTCTGTGTAGGCTCTGTCGGGCTCTGTCGGGCTCTGTCGGGCTCTGTCAGGCTCTGTCGGGCTCTGTCGGGCTCTGTCGGGCTCTGTCGGGCTCTGTCGGGCTCTGTCGGGCTCTGACGGGCTGTATTGGGCACTGTCGGGCTGTATTGAGCTCCGTCGGGCTCCGTCGGGCTCCGTCGGGCTCCGTCGGGCTCTGTCGGGCTCTGTGTAGGCTCTGTGTAGGCTCTGTCGGGCTCTGTGTAGGCTCTGTCGGGCTCTGTCGGGCTCTGTCGGGCTGTATTGGGCACTGTCAGGCTGTATTGAACTCTGTCGGGCTCTGTGTAGGCTCTGTGTAGGCTCTGTGTAGGCTCTGTGTAGGCTCTGTCGGGCTCTGTCGGGCTCTGTCGGGCTCTGTCGGGCTGTATTGGGTTCTGTGTAGGCTCTGTGTAGTCTCTGTCGGGCTCTGTCGGGCTCTGTCGGGCTCTGTCGGGCTCTGTGTAGGCTCTGTCGGGCTCTGTCGGGCTCTGTCGGGCCCTGTCGGTCTCTGTCGGGCTCTACTGGGCTCTACTGGGCTCTGTCGGGCTCTGTCGCGCTCTGTCGCGCTCTGTCGGGCTCTGTCGGGCTCTGTCGGGCTGTATTGGGCTCTGTCGGGCTCTGTCGGGCTCTGTCGGGCTCTGTGTAGGCTCTGTCGGGCTCTGTGTAGGCTCTGTCGGGCTCTGTGTAGGCTCTGTCGGGCTCTGTCGGGCTCTGTCGGGCTCTGTGTAGGCTCTGTCGGGCTCTGTCGGGCTCTGTCAGGCTCTGTCGGGCTGTATTGGGCACTGTCAGGCTGTATTGAGCTCTGTCGGGCTCTGTCGGGCTCTGTCGGGCTCTGTGTAGGCTCTGTGTGGGCTCTGTCGGGCTCTGTCGGGCTCTGTCGGGCTGTATTGGGATCTGTCGGGCTCTGTCGGGCTCTGTCGGGCTCTGTCGGGCTCTGTGTAGGCTCTGTCGGGCTCTGTCGGGCTCTGTCGGGCTCTGTGTAGGCTCTGTCGGGCTCTGTCGGGCTCTGTCGGGCTCTGTCGGGCTCTGTCGGGCTGTATTGGGCCCTGTCGGGCTCTGTCGGGCTCTGTCGGGCTCTGTCGGGCTGTATTGGGCCCTGTCGGGCTGTGTCGGGCTGTGTCGGGCTCTGTCGGGCTCTGTCGGGCTCTGTCGGGCTGTGTCGGGCTCTGTCGGGCTCTGTCGGGCTCTGTCGGGTTCCGTGTAGGCTCTGTCGGGCTCTGTCGGGCTCTGTCGGGCTCTGTCCGGCTGTATTGGGCACTGTCAGGCTGTATTGAGCTCTGTCGGGCTCTGTCGGGCTCTGTCGGGCTCTGTCGGGCTCTGTCGGGTTCTGTCGGTTTCTGTCGGGCTCTGTGTAGGCTCTGTCGGGCTCTGTCGGGCTCTGTCGGGCTCTGTCAGGCTCTGTCGGGCTCTGTGTAGGCTCTGTCGGGCTCTGTGTAGGATCTGTCGGGCTCTGTGTAGGCTCTGTCGGGCTCTGTCGGGCTCTGTCGGGCTCTGTCGGGCTCTGTGTAGGCTCTGTCGGGCTCTGTGTAGGCTCTGTCGGGCTCTGTGTAGGCTCTGTCGGGCTCTGTCGGGCTCTGTCGGGCTCTGTCGGGCTCTGTCGGGCTCTGTCCGGCTCTACTGGGCTCTACTGGGCTCTACTGGGCTCTACTGGGCTCTGTCGTTCTCTATTGGGCTCTGTCGGACTCTGTCGTGCCCTGTCGGACTCTGTCGTGCCCTGTCGGGCTCTGTCGTGCCCTGTCGGGCTCTGCCGGGCTCTGTCGGGCTCTGTCGGGCTGTATTGGGCTCTGTCGGGCTGTATTGGTCTCTGTCGGGCTCTGTCGGGCTCTGTCGGGCTCTGTCGGGCTCTGTCGGGCTCTGTCGGGCTCTGTCGGGCTCTGTCGGGCTCTATTGGGCTCTGTCGGGCTCTACTGGGATCCATTGGGCTCTGTCGGGCTCTGTCGGGCTCTGTCGGGCTCTGTCGGGCTCTGTCGGGCTCTGTCGGGCTCTGTCGGGCTCTGTGTAGGCTCTGTCGGGCTCTGTGTAGGCTCTGTCGGGCTCTGTCGGGCTCTGTCGGGCTGTTTTGGGTTCTGTCGGGCTCTGTCGGGCTCTGTCGGGCTCTGTCGGGCTCTGTCGGGCTCTGTCGGGCTCTGTGTAGGCTCTGTCGGGCTCTGTCGGGCTCTGTCGGTCTCTATTCGGCTCTGTCGGGCTCTGTCGGGCTCTGTCGTGCTGTATTGGGCACTGTCAGGCTGTATTGAGCTCTGTCGGGCTCTACCGGGCTCTGTCGGGCTCTGCCGTGCTCTGTCGGGCTCTGCCGTGCTCTGTCGGGCTCTGCCGTGCTCTGTCGGGCTCTGCCGTGCTCTGTCGGGCTCTGCCGGGCTGTATTGGGCTCTGTCAGGCTGTATTGGGCTCTGTTGGGCTCTGTCGGGCTCTGTCGGGCTCTGCCGTGCTCTGTCGGGCTCTGCCGTGCTCTGTCGGGCTCTGCCGTGCTCTGTCGGGCTCTGTCGGGCTGTATTGGGCTCTGTCAGGCTGTATTGGGCTCTGTCGGGCTCTGTCGGGCTCTGTCGGGCTCTGTCGGGCTCTGTCGGGCTCTGTCGGGCTCTGTCGGGCTCTGTGTAGGCTCTGTCGGGCTCTGTCGGGCTCTGTCGGGCTCTGTCGGCCTCTGTGTAGGCTCTGTCGGGCTCTGTCGGGCTCTGTCGGTCTCTATTGGGCTCTGTCGGGCTCTGTCGGGCTCTGTCGGGCTCTGTCGGGCTCTGTCAGGCTCTGTCGGGCTCTACTGGGCTCTGTCGGGCTCTGTCGGGCTCTGTCGGGCTCTGTCGGGCTCTGTCGGGCTCTGTCGGGCTCTACTGGGCTCTGTCGGGCTCTACTGGGCTCTGTCGGGCTCTGTCGGGCTCTGTCGGGCTCTGTCGGGCTCTGTCGGGCTCTGTCGGGCTCTACTGGGCTCTACTGGGCTCTGTCGGGCTCTGTCGGGCTCTGTCGGGCTCTGTCGGGCTCTGTCGGGCTCTGCTGGGCTCTACTGGGCCCTGTCGGGCCCTGTCGGGCTCTGTCGGGCTCTGTCGGGCTCTGTCGGGCTCTACTGGGCCCTGTCGGGCTCTGTCGGGCCCTGTCGGGCCCTGTCGGGCTCTACTGGGCTCTGTCGGGCTCTACTGGGCTCTACTGGGCTCTACTGGGCTCTGTCGGGCTCTGTCGGGCTCTGTCGGGCTCTACTGGGCTCTGTCGGGCTCTGTCGGGCTCTATCGGGTTCTACTGGGCTCTGTCGGGCTCTGTCGGGCTCTGTCGGGCCCTGTCGGGCCCTGTCAGGCTCTATTGGTCTGTGCTGGGCTCTGTCGGGCTGTATTGGGCTCTGTCGGGCTCTGTCGGGCTCTGTGTAGGCTCTGTCGGGCTCTGTGTAGGCTCTGTCGGGCTCTGTCGGGCTCTGTCAGGCTCTGTCGGGCTCTGTGTAGGCTCTGTCGGGCTCTGTGTAGGCTCTGTCGGGCTCTGTCGGGCTCTGTCGGGCTCTGTCGGGCTCTGTCCGGCTCTGTGTAGGCTCTGTCGGGCTCTGTCGGGCTCTGTCAGGCTCTGTCGGGCTGTATTGGGCACTGTCAGGCTGTATTGAGCTCTGTCGGGCTCTGTCGGGCTCTGTCGGGCTCTGTGTAGGCTCTGTGTGGGCTCTGTCGGGCTCTGTCGGGCTCCGTCGGGCTGTATTGGGATCTGTCGGGCTCTGTCGGGCTCTGTCGGGCTCTGTGTAGGCTCTGTCGGGCTCTGTCGGGCTCTGTCGGGCTCTGTGTAGGCTCTGTCGGGCTGTGTCGGGCTGTGTCGGGCTCTGTCGGGCTCTGTCGGGCTCTGTCGGGCTCTGTCGGGCTCTGTCGGGCTCTGTCGGGCTCTGTCGGGCTCTGTCGGGTTCCGTGTAGGCTCTGTCGGGCTCTGTCGGGCTCTGTCGGGCTCTGTCCGGCTGTATTGGGCACTGTCAGGCTGTATTGAGCTCTGTCGGGCTCTGTCGGGCTCTGTCGGGCTCTGTCGGGCTCTGTCGGGCTCTGTGTAGGCTCTGTCGGGCTCTGTGTAGGCTCTGTCGGGCTCTGTGTAGGCTCTGTCGGGCTCTGTCGGGCTCTGTGTAGGCTCTGTCGGGCTCTGTGTAGGCTCTGTCGGGCTCTGTGTAGGCTCTGTCGGGCTCTGTCGGGCTCTGTCGGGCTCTGTCGGGCTCTGTCGGGCTCTGTCGGGCTCTGTCGGGCTCTGTCCGGCTCTACTGGGCTCTACTGGGCTCTACTGGGCTCTACTGGGCTCTGTCGTTCTCTATTGGGCTCTGTCGGGCTCTGCCGGGCTCTGTCGGGCTCTGCCGGGCTGTATTGGGCTCTGTCGGGCTGTATTGGGCTCTGTCGGGCTGTATTGGTCTCTGTCGGGCTCTGTCGGGCTCTGTCGGGCTCTGTCGGGCTCTGTCGGGCTCTGTCGGGCTCTATTGGGCTCTGTCGGGCTCTACTGGGATCCATTGGGCTCTGTCGGTCTCTGTCGGTCTCTGTCGGGCTCTGTCGGTCTCTGTCGGGCTCTGTCAGGCTCTGTCGGCCTCTATCGGACTCTGTCGGGCTCTGTCGGGCTCTGTCGGGCTCTGTCGGGCTCTGTGTAGGCTCTGTCGGGCTCTGTGTAGGCTCTGTCGGGCTCTGTGTAGGCTCTGTCGGGCTCTGTCGGGCTCTGTCGGGCTCTGTCGGGCTCTGTCGGGCTCTGTCGGGCTCTGTGTAGGCTCTGTCGGGCTCTGTCGGGCTCTGTGTAGGCTCTGTCGGGCTCTGTCGGGCTCTGTCGGTCTCTATTCGGCTCTGTCGGGCTCTGTCGGGCTCTGTCGTGCTGTATTGGGCACTGTCAGGCTGTATTGAGCTCTGTCGGGCTCTGTCGGGCTCTGTCGGGCTCTGTCGGGCTCTGTCGGGCTCTACTGGGCTCTGTCGGGCTCTGTCGGGCTCTGTCGGGCTCTGTGTAGGCTCTGTCGGGCTCTGTCGGGCTCTGTCGGGCTCTATCGTTCTCTATTGGGCTCTGTCGGGCTCTGCCGGGCTCTGTCGGGCTCTGCCGTGCTCTGTCGGGCTCTGCCGTGCTCTGTCGGGCTCTGCCGGGCTGTATTGGGCTCTGTCAGGCTGTATTGGGCTCTACTGGGCTCTGTCGGGCTCTGTCGGGCTTTGTCGGGCTCTGTCGGGCTCTGTCGGGCTCTATTGGGCTCTGTCGTTCTCTATTGGGCTCTGTCGGGCTCTGCCGTGCTCTGTCGGGCTCTGCCGTGCTCTGTCGGGCTCTGTCGGGCTGTATTGGGCTCTGTCAGGCTGTATTGGGCTCTGTCGGGGTCTGTCGGGCTCTGTCGGGCTCTGTCGGGCTCTATTGGGCTCTATTGGGCTCTGTCGGGCTCTTTTGGGCACTATTGGGCTCTGTCGGGCTCTGTTGGGCTCTGTCGGGCTCTGTGTAGGCTCTGTCGGGCTCTGTCGGGCTCTGTCGGGCTCTGTCGTTCTCTATTGGGCTCTGCCGGGCTCTGTCGGGCTCTGTCGGGCTCTGTCGGGCTCTGTGTAGGCTCTGTCGGGCTCTGTGTAGGCTCTGTCGGGCTCTGTCGGGCTCTGTCGGGCTCTGTGTAGGCTCTGTCGGGCTCTGTCGGGCTCTGTCGGGCTCTGTCGGGCTCTGTGTAGGCTCTGTCGGGCTCTGTGTAGGCTCTGTCGGGCTCTGTCGGGCTCTGTCGGGCTCTGTCGGGCTCTGTGTAGGCTCTGTCGGGCTCTGTGTAGGCTCTGTCGGGCTCTGTCGGGCTCTGTCGGGCTCTGTCGGGCTCTGTGTAGGCTCTGTCGGGCTCTGTGTAGGCTCTGTCGGGCTCTGTGTAGGCTCTGTCGGGCTGTGTCGGGCTGTGTCGGGCTGTGTCGGGCTCTGTCGGGCTGTGTCGGGCTCTGTCGGGCTCTGTCGGGCTCTGTCGGGCTCTGTCGGGCTCTGTCGGGCTCTGTCGGGCTCTGTCGGGCTCTGTCGGGTTCCGTGTAGGCTCTGTCGGGCTCTGTCGGGCTCTGTCGGGCTCTGTCCGGCTGTATTGGGCACTGTCAGGCTGTATTGAGCTCTGTCGGGCTCTGTCGGGCTCTGTCGGGCTCTGTCGGGCTCTGTCGGGCTCTGTCGGGCTCTGTCGGGCTCTGTCGGGCTCTGTGTAGGCTCTGTCGGGCTCTGTGTAGGCTCTGTCGGGCTCTGTCGGGCTCTGTGTAGGCTCTGTCGGGCTCTGTGTAGGCTCTGTCGGGCTCTGTGTAGGCTCTGTCGGGCTCTGTGTAGGCTCTGTCGGGCTCTGTCGGGCTCTGTCGGGCTCTGTCGGGCTCTGTCGGGCTCTGTCGGGCTCTGTCCGGCTCTACTGGGCTCTACTGGGCTCTACTGGGCTCTATTGGGCTCTGTCGTTCTCTATTGGGCTCTGTCGGGCTCTGCCGGGCTCTGTCGGGCTCTGTCGGGCTGTATTGGGCTCTGTCGGGCTGTATTGGGCTCTGTCGGGCTGTATTGGGCTCTGTCGGGCTGTATTGGTCTCTGTCGGGCTCTGTCGGGCTCTGTCGGGCTCTGTCGGGCTCTGTCGGGCTCTGTCGGGCTCTATTGGGCTCTGTCGGGCTCTACTGGGATCCATTGGGCTCTGTCGGTCTCTGTCGGTCTCTGTCGGGCTCTGTCGGGCTCTGTCACGCTCTGTCAGGCTCTGTCGGGCTCTGTCGGACTCTGTCGGGCTCTGTCGGGCTCTGTGTAGGCTCTGTCGGGCTCTGTGTAGGCTCTGTCGGGCTCTGTGTAGGCTCTGTCGGGCTCTGTGTAGGCTCTGTCGGGCTCTGTCGGGCTCTGTCGGGCTGTATTGGGCTCTGTCGGGCTCTGTCGGGCTCTGTCGGGCTCTGTCGGGCTCTGTCGGGCTCTGTGTAGGCTCTGTCGGGCTCTGTCGGGCTCTGTCGGTCTCTATTCGGCTCTGTCGGGCTCTGTCGGGCTCTGTCGTGCTGTATTGGGCACTGTCAGGCTGTATTGAGCTCTGTCGGGCTCTGTCGGGCTCTACCGGGCTCTGTCGGGCTCTGTCGGGCTCTACTGGGCTCTGTCGGGCTCTGTCGGGCTCTGTCGGGCTCTGTGTAGGCTCTGTCGGGCTCTGTCGGGCTCTGTCGGGCTCTATCGTTCTCTATTGGGCTCTGTCGGGCTCTGCCGGGCTCTGTCGGGCTCTGCCGTGCTCTGTCGGGCTCTGCCGTGCTCTGTCGGGCTCTGCCGGGCTGTATTGGGCTCTGTCAGGCTGTATTGGGCTCTACTGGGCTCTGTCGGGCTTTGTCGGGCTTTGTCGGGCTCTGTCGGGCTCTGTCGGGCTCTATTGGGCTCTGTCGTTCTCTATTGGGCTCTGTCGGGCTCTGCCGTGCTCTGTCGGGCTCTGCCGTGCTCTGTCGGGCTCTGTCGGGCTGTATTGGGCTCTGTCAGGCTGTATTGGGCTCTGTCGGGGTCTGTCGGGCTCTGTCGGGCTCTGTCGGGCTCTATTGGGCTCTATTGGGCTCTGTCGGGCTCTTTTGGGCACTATTGGGCTCTGTCGGGCTCTGTTGGGCTCTGTCGGGCTCTGTGTAGGCTCTGTCGGGCTCTGTCGGGCTCTGTCGGGCTCTGTCGTTCTCTATTGGGCTCTGCCGGGCTCTGTCGGGCTCTGTCGGGCTCTGTCGGGCTCTGTGTAGGCTCTGTCGGGCTCTGTGTAGGCTCTGTCGGGCTCTGTCGGGCTCTGTGTAGGCTCTGTCGGGCTCTGTCGGGCTCTGTCGGGCTCTGTCGGGCTCTGTGTAGGCTCTGTCGGGCTCTGTGTAGGCTCTGTCGGGCTCTGTCGGGCTCTGTCGGGCTCTGTCGGGCTCTGTGTAGGCTCTGTCGGGCTCTGTGTAGGCTCTGTCGGGCTCTGTCGGGCTCTGTCGGGCTCTGTCGGGCTCTGTCGGGCTCTGTCCGGCTCTGTGTAGGCTCTGTCGGGCTCTGTCGGGCTCTGTCGGGCTCTGTCAGGCTCTGTCGGGCTGTATTGGGCACTGTCAGGCTGTATTGAGCTCTGTCGGGCTCTGTCGGGCTCTGTCGGGCTCTGTGTAGGCTCTGTGTGGGCTCTGTCGGGCTCTGTCGGGCTCTGTCGGGCTGTATTGGGATCTGTCGGGCTCTGTCGGGCTCTGTCGGGCTCTGTGTAGGCTCTGTCGGGCTCTGTCGGGCTCTGTGTAGGCTCTGTCGGGCTCTGTGTAGGCTCTGTCGGGCTGTGTCGGGCTGTGTCGGGCTGTGTCGGGCTGTGTCGGGCTGTGTCGGGCTCTGTCGGGCTCTGTCGGGCTCTGTCGGGCTCTGTCGGGCTCTGTCGGGCTCTGTCGGGTTCCGTGTAGGCTCTGTCGGGCTCTGTCGGGCTCTGTCCGGCTGTATTGGGCACTGTCAGGCTGTATTGAGCTCTGTCGGGCTCTGTCGGGCTCTGTCGGGCTCTGTCGGGCTCTGTCGGGTTCTGTCGGTTTCTGTCGGGCTCTGTCGGGCTCTGTCGGGTTCTGTCGGGCTCTGTCGGGCTCTGTCGGGCTCTGTGTAGGCTCTGTCGGGCTCTGTGTAGGCTCTGTCGGGCTCTGTGTAGGCTCTGTCGGGCTCTGTGTAGGCTCTGTCGGGCTCTGTCGGGCTCTGTCGGGCTCTGTGTAGGCTCTGTCGGGCTCTGTGTAGGCTCTGTCGGGCTCTGTGTAGGCTCTGTCGGGCTCTGTCGGGCTCTGTCGGGCTCTGTCGGGCTCTGTCGGGCTCTGTCGGGCTCTGTCGGGCTCTGTCCGGCTCTACTGGGCTCTACTGGGCTCTACTGGGCTCTGTCGTTCTCTATTGGGCTCTGTCGGACTCTGTCGTGCCCTGTCGGGCTCTGCCGGGCTGTATTGGGCTCTGTCGGGCTGTATTGGGCTCTGTCGGGCTCTGTCGGGCTCTGTCGGGCTCTGTCGGGCTCTGTCGGGCTCTATTGGGCTCTGTCGGGCTCTACTGGAATCCATTGGGCTCTGTCGGGCTCTGTCGGGCTCTGTCGGTCTCTGTCGGTCTCTGTCGGTCTCTGTCGGGCTCTGTCGGGCTCTGTCACGCTCTGTCAGGCTCTGTCGGGCTCTATCGGGCTCTGTCGGGCTCTGTCGGGCTCTGTGTAGGCTCTGTCGGGCTCTGTGTAGGCTCTGTCGGGCTCTGTCGGGCTCTGTCGGGCTCTGTCGGGCTCTGTCGGGCTCTGTCGGGCTCTGTCGGGCTCTGTGTAGGCTCTGTCGGGCTCTGTCGAGCTCTGTCGGTCTCTATTCGGCTCTGTCGGGCTCTGTCGGGCTCTGTCGTGCTGTATTGAGCACTGTCAGGCTGTATTGAGCTCTGTCGGGCTCTGTCGGGCTCTGTCGGGCTCTGTCGGGCTCTGTCGGGCTCTGTCGGGCTCTGTGTAGGCTCTGTCGGGCTCTGTCGGGCTCTGTCGGGCTCTGTGTAGGCTCTGTCGGGCTCTGTCGGGCTCTGTCGGGCTCTGTCGGGCTCTGTGTAGGCTCTGTCGGGCTCTGTCGGGCTCTGTCGGGCTCTATCGTTCTCTATTGGGCTCTGTCGGGCTCTGCCGGGCTCTGTCGGGCTCTGCCGTGCTCTGTCGGGCTCTGCCGTGCTCTGTCGGGCTCTGCCGGGCTGTATTGGGCTCTGTCAGGCTGTATTGGGCTCTACTGGGCTTTGTCGGGCTCTGTCGGGCTTTGTCGGGCTCTGTCGGGCTCTGTCGGGCTCTATTGGGCTCTGTCGTTCTCTATTGGGCTCTGTCGGGCTCTGCCGGGCTCTGTCGGGCTCTGCCGTGCTCTGTCGGGCTCTGCCGTGCTCTGTCGGGCTCTGTCGGGCTGTATTGGGCTCTGTCAGGCTGTATTGGGCTCTGTCGGTTTCTGTCGGGCTCTGTCGGGCTCTGTCGGGCTCTATTGGGCTCTATTGGGCTCTGTCGGGCTCTTTTGGGCACTATTGGGCTCTGTCGGGCTCTGTTGGGCTCTGTCGGGCTCTGTGTAGGCTCTGTCGGGCTCTGTCGGGCTCTGTCGGGCTCTGTCGGGCTCTGTCGTTCTCTATTGGGCTCTGTCGGGCTCTGTCGGGCTCTGTCGGGCTCTGTCGGGCTCTGTGTAGGCTCTGTCGGGCTCTGTGTAGGCTCTGTCGGGCTCTGTCGGGCTCTGTCGGGCTCTGTCGGGCTCTGTCGGCCTCTGTCGGCCTCTGTGTAGGCTCTGTCGGGCTCTGTCGGGCTCTGTCGGGCTCTGTCGGGCTCTGTGTAGGCTCTGTCGGGCTCTGTCGGGCTCTGTCGGGCTCTGTCGGGCTCTGTGTAGGCTCTGTCGGGCTCTGTGTAGGCTCTGTCGGGCTCTGTCGGGCTCTGTCGGGCTCTGTCGGGCTCTGTCGGGCTCTGTGTAGGCTCTGTCGGGCTCTGTCGGGCTCTGTCGGGCTGTATTGGGCACTGTCAGGCTGTATTGAGCTCTGTCGGGCTCTGTCGGGCTCTGTCGGGCTCTGTGTAGGCTCTGTGTGGGCTCTGTCGGGGTCTGTCGGGCTCTGTCGGGCTGTATTGGGATCTGTCGGGCTCTGTCGGGCTCTGTGTAGGCTCTGTCGGGCTCTGTCGGGCTCTGTCGGGCTCTGTCGGGCTCTGTGTAGGCTCTGTCGGGCTGTGTCGGGCTGTGTCGGGCTGTGTCGGGCTGTGTCGGGCTGTGTCGGGCTCTGTCGGGCTCTGTCGGGCTCTGTCGGGCTCTGTCGGGCTCTGTCGGGCTCTGTCGGGTTCCGTGTAGGCTCTGTCGGGCTCTGTCGGGCTCTGTCGGGCTCTGTCCGGCTGTATTGGGCTCTGTCGGGCTCTGTCGGGCTCTGTCGGGCTCTGTCGGGCTCTGTCGGGCTCTGTCGGGCTCTGTCGGTTTCTGTCGGGCTCTGTCGGGTTCTGTCGGGCTCTGTCGGGCTCTGTCGGGCTCTGTGTAGGCTCTGTCGGGCTCTGTGTAGGCTCTGTCGGGCTCTGTCGGGCTCTGTCGGGCTCTGTGTAGGCTCTGTCGGGCTCTGTGTAGGCTCTGTCGGGCTCTGTCGGGCTCTGTCGGGCTCTGTCGGGCTCTGTCGGGCTCTGTCGGGCTCTGTCGGGCTCTACTGGGCTCTACTTGGCTCTACTGGGCTCTGTCGTTCTCTATTGGGCTCTGTCGTGCCCTGTCGGGCTCTGTCGGGCTCTGTCGGGCTCTGTCGGGCTCTGTCGGGCTCTGTCGGGCTCTGTCGGGCTCTATTGGGCTCTATTGGGCTCTGTCGGGCTCTACTGGGATCCATTGGGCTCTGTCGGGCTCTGTCGGTCTCTGTCGGTCTCTGTCGGTCTCTGTCGGGCTCTGTCGGGCTCTGTCACGCTCTGTCAGGCTCTGTCGGGCTCTATCGGGCTCTGTGTAGGCTCTGTCGGGCTCTGTGTAGGCTCTGTCGGGCTCTGTGTAGGCTCTGTCGGGCTCTGTGTAGGCTCTGTCGGGCTCTGTGTAGGCTCTGTCGGGCTCTGTCGGGCTCTGTCGGGCTCTGTCGGGCTCTGTCGGGCTCTGTCGGGCTCTGTCGGGCTCTGTGTAGGCTCTGTCGGGCTCTGTCGGGCTCTGTCGGTCTCTATTCGGCTCTGTCGGGCTCTGTCGGGCTCTGTCGTGCTGTATTGAGCACTGTCAGGCTCTGTCGGGCTCTGTCGGGCTCTGTCGGGCTCTACTGGGCTCTGTCGGGCTCTGTCGGGCTCTGTCGGGCTCTGTCGGGCTCTGTGTAGGCTCTGTCGGGCTCTGTCGGGCTCTGTCGGGCTCTGTCGGGCTCTGTGTAGGCTCTGTCGGGCTCTGTCGGGCTCTGTCGGGCTCTATCGTTCTCTATTGGGCTCTGTCGGGCTCTGCCGGGCTCTGCCGGGCTCTGCCGTGCTCTGTCGGGCTCTGCCGTGCTCTGTCGGGCTCTGCCGGGCTGTATTGGGCTCTGTCAGGCTGTATTGGGCTCTACTGGGCTCTGTCGGGCTTTGTCGGGCTTTGTCGGGCTCTGTCGGGCTCTGTCGGGCTCTATTGGGCTCTGTCGTTCTCTATTGGGCTCTGTCGGGCTCTGCCGTGCTCTGTCGGGCTCTGCCGTGCTCTGTCGGGCTCTGCCGTGCTCTGTCGGGCTCTGTCGGGCTGTATTGGGCTCTGTCAGGCTGTATTGGGCTCTGTTGGGCTCTGTCGGGGTCTGTCGGGCTCTGTCGGGCTCTATTGGGCTCTATTGGGCTCTGTCGGGCTCTTTTGGGCACTATTGGGCTCTGTCGGGCTCTGTTGGGCTCTGTCGGGCTCTGTGTAGGCTCTGTCGGGCTCTGTCGGGCTCTGTCGGGCTCTGTCGGGCTCTGTCGTTCTCTATTGGGCTCTGCCGGGCTCTGTCGGGCTCTGTCGGGCTCTGTCGGGCTCTGTGTAGGCTCTGTCGGGCTCTGTCGGGCTCTGTCGGGCTCTGTCGGGCTCTGTCGGGCTCTGTCGGGCTCTGTCGGGCTCTGTGTAGGCTCTGTCGGGCTCTGTCGGTCTCTATTGGGCTCTGTCGGGCTCTGTCGGGCTCTGTCGGGCTCTGTCGGGCTCTACTGGGCTCTGTCGGGCTCTGTCGGGCTCTGTCGGTCTCTACTGGGCTCTACTGGGCTCTACTGGGCTCTGTCGGGCTCTGTCGGGCTCTGTCGGGCTCTGTCGGGCTCTGTCGGGCTCTACTGGGCTCTGTCGGGCTCTGTCGGGCTCTGTCGGGCTCTGTCGGGCTCTTCTGGGCTCTGTCGGGCTCTGTCGGGCTCTGTCGGGCTCTGTCGGGCTCTGTCGGGCTCTGTCGGGCTCTGTCGGGCTCTGCTGGGCTCTACTGGGCCCTGTCGGGCCCTGTCGGGCTTTGTCGGGCTCTGTCGGGCTCTGTCGGGCTCTACTGGGCCCTGTCGGGCTCTGTCGGGCTCTGTCGGGCCCTGTCGGGCCCTGTCGGGCTCTACTGGGCTCTGTCGGGCTCTACTGGGCTCTACTGGGCTCTGTCGGGCTCTGTCGGGCTCTGTCGGGCTCTACTGGGCTCTGTCGGGCTCTGTCGGGCTCTATCGGGTTCTACTGGGCTCTGTCGGGCTCTGTCGGGCCCTGTCGGGCCCTGTCAGGCTCTATTGGTCTGTGCTGGGCTCTGTCGGGCTCTGTCGGGCTCTGTCGGGCTCTGTCGGGCTCTACTGGGCTCTGTCGGGCTCTGTCGGGCTCTGTGTAGGCTCTGTCGGGCTCTGTCGGACTCTGTCGGGCTCTGTGTAGGCTCTGTCGGGCTCTGTCGGGATCTGTCAGGCTCTGTCGGGCTGTATTGGGCACTGTCAGGCTGTATTGAGCTCTGTCGGGCTCTGTCGGGATCTGTCGGGCTCTGTCGGGCTCTGTGTAGGCTCTGTGTGGGCTCTGTCGGGCTCTGTCGGGCTGTATTGGGCTCTGTCGGGCTCTGTCGGGCTCTGTTGGGCTCTGTGTAGGCTCTGTCGGGCTCTGTCGGGCTCTGTCGGGCTCTGTCGGGCTCTGTGTAGGCTCTGTCGGGCTGTGTCGGGCTGTGTCGGGCTGTGTCGGGCTGTGTCGGGCTCTGTCGGGCTCTGTCGGGCTCTGTCGGGCTCTGTCGGGTTCTGTGTAGGCTCTGTCGGGCTCTGTCGGGCTCTGTCGGGCTCTGTCGGGCTCTGTCCGGCTGTATTGGGCACTGTCAGGCTGTATTGAGCTCTGTCGGGCTCTGTCGGGCTCTGTCGGGCTCTGTCGGGTTCTGTCGGGCTCTGTGTAGGCTCTGTCGGGCTCTGTCGGGCTCTGTCGCGCTCTGTCGGGCTCTGTCGGGCTCTGTCAGGCTGTATTGGGCTCTGTCGGGCTCTGTCGGGCTCTGTCGGGCTCTGTGTAGGCTCTGTCGGGCTCTGTGTAGGCTCTGTCGTGCTCTGTGTAGGCTCTGTCGGGCTCTGTCGGGCTCTGTCGGGCTCTGTGTAGGCTCTGTCGGGCTCTGTCGGGCTCTGTCGGGCTCTGTCGGGCTCTGTGTAGGCTCTGTCGGGCTCTGTGTAGGCTCTGTCGGGCTCTGTCGGGCTCTACTGGGCTCTACTGGGCTCTACTGGGCTCTACTGGGCTCTACTGGGCTCTACTGGGCTCTACTGGGCTCTACTGGGCTCTGTCGTTCTCTATTGGGCTCTGTCGGACTCTGTCGTGCCCTGTCGGGCTCTGCCGGGCTCTGTCGGGCTCTGTCGGGCTGTATTGGGCTCTGTCGGGCTGTATTGGGCTCTGTCAGGCTGTATTGGTCTCTGTCGGGCTCTGTCGGGCTCTGTCGGGCTCTGTCGGGCTCTATTGGGCTCTGTCGGGCTCTACTGGGCTCCATTGGGCTCTGTCGGGCTCTGTTGGGCTCTGTCGGTCTCTGTCGGTCTCTGTCGCGCTCTGTCACGCTCTATCGGGCTCTGTCGGGCTCTGTCGGGCTCTGTGTAGGCTCTGTCGGGCTCTGTGTAGGCTCTGTCGGGCTCTGTCGGGCTCTGTCGGGCTCTGTCGGGCTCTGTGTAGGCTCTGTCGGGCTCTGTGTAGGCTCTGTCGGGCTCTGTCGGGCTCTGTCGGTCTCTATTGGGCTCTGTCGGGCTCTGTCGGGCTCTGTCGTGCTGTATTGGGCACTGTCAGGCTGTATTGAGCTCTGTCGGGCTCTACCGGGCTCTGTCGGGCTCTGTCGGGCTCTACTGGGCTCTGTCGGGCTCTGTCGGGCTCTGTCGGGCTCTGTCGGGCTCTGTCGGGCTCTGTCGGGCTCTGTCGGGCTCTGTGTAGGCTCTGTCGGGCTCTGTCGGGCTCTGTGTAGGCTCTGTGTAGGCTCTGTCGGGCTCTGTCGGGCTCTGTCGGGCTCTGTCGGGCTCTGTCGGGCTCTGTCGTTCTCTATTGGGCTCTGTCGGGCTCTGTCGGGCTCTGTCGGGCTCTGCCGTGCTCTGTCGGGCTCTGCCGGGCTGTATTGGGCTCTGTCAGGCTGTATTGGGCTCTGTCGGGCTCTGTCGGGCTCTGTCGGGCTCTGTCGGGCTCTGTCGGGCTCTGTCGGGCTCTGTCGGGCTCTATTGGGCTCTGTCGTTCTCTATTGGGCTCTGTCCGGCTCTGTCGGGCTCTGCCGTGCTCTGTCGGGCTCTGTCGGGCTGTATTGGGCTCTGTCAGGCTGTATTGGGCTCTGTCGGGCTCTGTCGGGCTCTGTCGGGCTCTGTCGGGCTCTATTGGGCTCTATTGGGCTCTGTCGGGCTCTTTTGGGCACTATTGGGCTCTGTCGGGCTCTGTTGGGCTCTGTCGGGCTCTGTGTAGGCTCTGTCGTTCTCTGTCGGGCTCTGTCGTTCTCTGTCGGGCTCTGTCGGGCTCTGTGTAGGCTCTGTCGGGCTCTGTGTAGGCTCTGTCGGGCTCTGTGTAGGCTCTGTGTAGGCTCTGTGTAGGCTCTGTGTAGGCTCTGTCGGGCTCTGTCGGGCTCTGTCGGGCTCTACTGGGCTCTGTCGGGCTCTGTCGGGCTCTACTGGGCTCTGTCGGGCTCTGTCGGGCTCTGTCGGGCTCTGTCGGGCTCTGTCGGGCTCTGTCGGGCTCTGTCGGGCTCTGTCGGGCTCTGTCGGGCTCTACTGGGCTCTGTCGGGCTCTGTCGGGCTCTGTCGGGCTCTGTCGGGCTCTGTCGGGCTCTGTCGGGCTCTGTCGGGCTCTACTGGGCTCTACTGGGCTCTGTCGGGCTCTGTCGGGCTCTGTCGGGCTCTACTGGGCTCTGTCGGGCTCTGTCGGGCTCTATCGGGCTCTGTCGGGCTCTGTCGGGCTCTGTCGGGCTCTGTCGGGCCCTGTCGGGCCCTGTCAGGCTCTATTGGTCTGTGCTGGGCTCTGTCGGGCTCTGTCGGGCTCTGTCGGGCTCTGTCGGGCTCTACTGGGCTCTGTCGGGCTCTGTCGGGCTCTGTGTAGGCTCTGTCGGGCTCTGTCGGACTCTGTCGGGCTCTGTGTAGGCTCTGTCGGGCTCTGTCGGGCTCTGTCGGGATCTGTCAGGCTCTGTCAGGCTGTATTGAGCTCTGTCGGGCTCTGTCGGGATCTGTCGGGCTCTGTCGGGCTCTGTGTAGGCTCTGTGTGGGCTCTGTCGGGCTGTATTGGGCTCTGTCGGGCTGTATTGGGCTCTGTCGGGCTCTGTTGGGCTCTGTGTAGGCTCTGTCGGGCTCTGTCGGGCTCTGTCGGGCTCTGTGTAGGCTCTGTCGGGCTCTGTCGGGCTCTGTCGGGCTCTGTCGGGCTGTATTGGGCCCTGTCGGGCTGTGTCGGGCTGTGTCGGGCTCTGTCGGGCTCTGTCGGGCTCTGTCGGGCTCTGTCGGGCTCTGTCGGGCTCTGTCGGGCTCTGTCGGGTTCTGTGTAGGCTCTGTCGGGCTCTGTCGGGCTCTGTCGGGCTCTGTCGGGCTCTGTCGGTCTCTGTCGGTCTCTGTCGGTCTCTGTCGGGCTCTGTCGGGCTCTGTCACGCTCTGTCAGGCTCTGTCGGGCTCTATCGGGCTCTGTGTAGGCTCTGTCGGGCTCTGTGTAGGCTCTGTCGGGCTCTGTGTAGGCTCTGTCGGGCTCTGTGTAGGCTCTGTCGGGCTCTGTGTAGGCTCTGTCGGGCTCTGTCGGGCTCTGTCGGGCTCTGTCGGGCTCTGTCGGGCTCTGTCGGGCTCTGTCGGGCTCTGTCGGGCTCTGTGTAGGCTCTGTCGGGCTCTGTCGGGCTCTGTCGGTCTCTATTCGGCTCTGTCGGGCTCTGTCGGGCTCTGTCGTGCTGTATTGAGCACTGTCAGGCTCTGTCGGGCTCTGTCGGGCTCTGTCGGGCTCTACTGGGCTCTGTCGGGCTCTGTCGGGCTCTGTCGGGCTCTGTCGGGCTCTGTGTAGGCTCTGTCGGGCTCTGTCGGGCTCTGTCGGGCTCTGTCGGGCTCTGTGTAGGCTCTGTCGGGCTCTGTCGGGCTCTGTCGGGCTCTATCGTTCTCTATTGGGCTCTGTCGGGCTCTGCCGGGCTCTGCCGGGCTCTGCCGTGCTCTGTCGGGCTCTGCCGTGCTCTGTCGGGCTCTGCCGGGCTGTATTGGGCTCTGTCAGGCTGTATTGGGCTCTACTGGGCTCTGTCGGGCTTTGTCGGGCTTTGTCGGGCTCTGTCGGGCTCTGTCGGGCTCTATTGGGCTCTGTCGTTCTCTATTGGGCTCTGTCGGGCTCTGCCGTGCTCTGTCGGGCTCTGCCGTGCTCTGTCGGGCTCTGCCGTGCTCTGTCGGGCTCTGTCGGGCTGTATTGGGCTCTGTCAGGCTGTATTGGGCTCTGTTGGGCTCTGTCGGGGTCTGTCGGGCTCTGTCGGGCTCTATTGGGCTCTATTGGGCTCTGTCGGGCTCTTTTGGGCACTATTGGGCTCTGTCGGGCTCTGTTGGGCTCTGTCGGGCTCTGTGTAGGCTCTGTCGGGCTCTGTCGGGCTCTGTCGGGCTCTGTCGGGCTCTGTCGTTCTCTATTGGGCTCTGCCGGGCTCTGTCGGGCTCTGTCGGGCTCTGTCGGGCTCTGTGTAGGCTCTGTCGGGCTCTGTCGGGCTCTGTCGGGCTCTGTCGGGCTCTGTCGGGCTCTGTCGGGCTCTGTCGGGCTCTGTGTAGGCTCTGTCGGGCTCTGTCGGTCTCTATTGGGCTCTGTCGGGCTCTGTCGGGCTCTGTCGGGCTCTGTCGGGCTCTACTGGGCTCTGTCGGGCTCTGTCGGGCTCTGTCGGTCTCTACTGGGCTCTACTGGGCTCTACTGGGCTCTGTCGGGCTCTGTCGGGCTCTGTCGGGCTCTGTCGGGCTCTGTCGGGCTCTACTGGGCTCTGTCGGGCTCTGTCGGGCTCTGTCGGGCTCTGTCGGGCTCTTCTGGGCTCTGTCGGGCTCTGTCGGGCTCTGTCGGGCTCTGTCGGGCTCTGTCGGGCTCTGTCGGGCTCTGTCGGGCTCTGCTGGGCTCTACTGGGCCCTGTCGGGCCCTGTCGGGCTTTGTCGGGCTCTGTCGGGCTCTGTCGGGCTCTACTGGGCCCTGTCGGGCTCTGTCGGGCTCTGTCGGGCCCTGTCGGGCCCTGTCGGGCTCTACTGGGCTCTGTCGGGCTCTACTGGGCTCTACTGGGCTCTGTCGGGCTCTGTCGGGCTCTGTCGGGCTCTACTGGGCTCTGTCGGGCTCTGTCGGGCTCTATCGGGTTCTACTGGGCTCTGTCGGGCTCTGTCGGGCCCTGTCGGGCCCTGTCAGGCTCTATTGGTCTGTGCTGGGCTCTGTCGGGCTCTGTCGGGCTCTGTCGGGCTCTGTCGGGCTCTACTGGGCTCTGTCGGGCTCTGTCGGGCTCTGTGTAGGCTCTGTCGGGCTCTGTCGGACTCTGTCGGGCTCTGTGTAGGCTCTGTCGGGCTCTGTCGGGATCTGTCAGGCTCTGTCGGGCTGTATTGGGCACTGTCAGGCTGTATTGAGCTCTGTCGGGCTCTGTCGGGATCTGTCGGGCTCTGTCGGGCTCTGTGTAGGCTCTGTGTGGGCTCTGTCGGGCTCTGTCGGGCTGTATTGGGCTCTGTCGGGCTCTGTCGGGCTCTGTTGGGCTCTGTGTAGGCTCTGTCGGGCTCTGTCGGGCTCTGTCGGGCTCTGTCGGGCTCTGTGTAGGCTCTGTCGGGCTGTGTCGGGCTGTGTCGGGCTGTGTCGGGCTGTGTCGGGCTCTGTCGGGCTCTGTCGGGCTCTGTCGGGCTCTGTCGGGTTCTGTGTAGGCTCTGTCGGGCTCTGTCGGGCTCTGTCGGGCTCTGTCGGGCTCTGTCCGGCTGTATTGGGCACTGTCAGGCTGTATTGAGCTCTGTCGGGCTCTGTCGGGCTCTGTCGGGCTCTGTCGGGTTCTGTCGGGCTCTGTGTAGGCTCTGTCGGGCTCTGTCGGGCTCTGTCGCGCTCTGTCGGGCTCTGTCGGGCTCTGTCAGGCTGTATTGGGCTCTGTCGGGCTCTGTCGGGCTCTGTCGGGCTCTGTGTAGGCTCTGTCGGGCTCTGTGTAGGCTCTGTCGTGCTCTGTGTAGGCTCTGTCGGGCTCTGTCGGGCTCTGTCGGGCTCTGTGTAGGCTCTGTCGGGCTCTGTCGGGCTCTGTCGGGCTCTGTCGGGCTCTGTGTAGGCTCTGTCGGGCTCTGTGTAGGCTCTGTCGGGCTCTGTCGGGCTCTACTGGGCTCTACTGGGCTCTACTGGGCTCTACTGGGCTCTACTGGGCTCTACTGGGCTCTACTGGGCTCTACTGGGCTCTGTCGTTCTCTATTGGGCTCTGTCGGACTCTGTCGTGCCCTGTCGGGCTCTGCCGGGCTCTGTCGGGCTCTGTCGGGCTGTATTGGGCTCTGTCGGGCTGTATTGGGCTCTGTCAGGCTGTATTGGTCTCTGTCGGGCTCTGTCGGGCTCTGTCGGGCTCTGTCGGGCTCTATTGGGCTCTGTCGGGCTCTACTGGGCTCCATTGGGCTCTGTCGGGCTCTGTTGGGCTCTGTCGGTCTCTGTCGGTCTCTGTCGCGCTCTGTCACGCTCTATCGGGCTCTGTCGGGCTCTGTCGGGCTCTGTGTAGGCTCTGTCGGGCTCTGTGTAGGCTCTGTCGGGCTCTGTCGGGCTCTGTCGGGCTCTGTCGGGCTCTGTGTAGGCTCTGTCGGGCTCTGTGTAGGCTCTGTCGGGCTCTGTCGGGCTCTGTCGGTCTCTATTGGGCTCTGTCGGGCTCTGTCGGGCTCTGTCGTGCTGTATTGGGCACTGTCAGGCTGTATTGAGCTCTGTCGGGCTCTACCGGGCTCTGTCGGGCTCTGTCGGGCTCTACTGGGCTCTGTCGGGCTCTGTCGGGCTCTGTCGGGCTCTGTCGGGCTCTGTCGGGCTCTGTCGGGCTCTGTCGGGCTCTGTGTAGGCTCTGTCGGGCTCTGTCGGGCTCTGTGTAGGCTCTGTGTAGGCTCTGTCGGGCTCTGTCGGGCTCTGTCGGGCTCTGTCGGGCTCTGTCGGGCTCTGTCGTTCTCTATTGGGCTCTGTCGGGCTCTGTCGGGCTCTGTCGGGCTCTGCCGTGCTCTGTCGGGCTCTGCCGGGCTGTATTGGGCTCTGTCAGGCTGTATTGGGCTCTGTCGGGCTCTGTCGGGCTCTGTCGGGCTCTGTCGGGCTCTGTCGGGCTCTGTCGGGCTCTGTCGGGCTCTATTGGGCTCTGTCGTTCTCTATTGGGCTCTGTCCGGCTCTGTCGGGCTCTGCCGTGCTCTGTCGGGCTCTGTCGGGCTGTATTGGGCTCTGTCAGGCTGTATTGGGCTCTGTCGGGCTCTGTCGGGCTCTGTCGGGCTCTGTCGGGCTCTATTGGGCTCTATTGGGCTCTGTCGGGCTCTTTTGGGCACTATTGGGCTCTGTCGGGCTCTGTTGGGCTCTGTCGGGCTCTGTGTAGGCTCTGTCGTTCTCTGTCGGGCTCTGTCGTTCTCTGTCGGGCTCTGTCGGGCTCTGTGTAGGCTCTGTCGGGCTCTGTGTAGGCTCTGTCGGGCTCTGTGTAGGCTCTGTGTAGGCTCTGTGTAGGCTCTGTGTAGGCTCTGTCGGGCTCTGTCGGGCTCTGTCGGGCTCTACTGGGCTCTGTCGGGCTCTGTCGGGCTCTACTGGGCTCTGTCGGGCTCTGTCGGGCTCTGTCGGGCTCTGTCGGGCTCTGTCGGGCTCTGTCGGGCTCTGTCGGGCTCTGTCGGGCTCTACTGGGCTCTGTCGGGCTCTGTCGGGCTCTGTCGGGCTCTGTCGGGCTCTGTCGGGCTCTGTCGGGCTCTGTCGGGCTCTACTGGGCTCTACTGGGCTCTGTCGGGCTCTGTCGGGCTCTGTCGGGCTCTACTGGGCTCTGTCGGGCTCTGTCGGGCTCTATCGGGCTCTGTCGGGCTCTGTCGGGCTCTGTCGGGCTCTGTCGGGCCCTGTCGGGCCCTGTCAGGCTCTATTGGTCTGTGCTGGGCTCTGTCGGGCTCTGTCGGGCTCTGTCGGGCTCTGTCGGGCTCTACTGGGCTCTGTCGGGCTCTGTCGGGCTCTGTGTAGGCTCTGTCGGGCTCTGTCGGACTCTGTCGGGCTCTGTGTAGGCTCTGTCGGGCTCTGTCGGGCTCTGTCGGGATCTGTCAGGCTCTGTCAGGCTGTATTGAGCTCTGTCGGGCTCTGTCGGGATCTGTCGGGCTCTGTCGGGCTCTGTGTAGGCTCTGTGTGGGCTCTGTCGGGCTGTATTGGGCTCTGTCGGGCTGTATTGGGCTCTGTCGGGCTCTGTTGGGCTCTGTGTAGGCTCTGTCGGGCTCTGTCGGGCTCTGTCGGGCTCTGTGTAGGCTCTGTCGGGCTCTGTCGGGCTCTGTCGGGCTCTGTCGGGCTGTATTGGGCCCTGTCGGGCTGTGTCGGGCTGTGTCGGGCTCTGTCGGGCTCTGTCGGGCTCTGTCGGGCTCTGTCGGGCTCTGTCGGGCTCTGTCGGGCTCTGTCGGGTTCTGTGTAGGCTCTGTCGGGCTCTGTCGGGCTCTGTCGGGCTCTGTCGGGCTCTGTCGGGCTCTGTCGGGCTCTGTCCGGCTGTATTGGGCACTGTCAGGCTGTATTGAGCTCTGTCGGGCTCTGTCGGGCTCTGTCGGGTTCTGTCGGGTTCTGTCGGGCTCTGTGTAGGCTCTGTCGGGCTCTGTCGGGCTCTGTCGGGCTCTGTCGGGCTCTGTCGGGCTCTGTCGGGCTCTGTCGGGCTCTGTCAGGCTGTATTGGGCTCTGTCGGGCTCTGTCGGGCTCTGTCGGGCTCTGTGTAGGCTCTGTCGGGCTCTGTGTAGGCTCTGTCGTGCTCTGTGTAGGCTCTGTCGGGCTCTGTCGGGCTCTGTCGGGCTCTGTGTAGGCTCTGTCAGGCTCTGTCGGGCTCTGTCGGGCTCTGTCGGGCTCTGTGTAGGCTCTGTCGGGCTCTGTCTGGCTCTGTCGGGCTCTGTCGGGCTCTGTCGGGCTCTGTCGGGCTCTGTCCGGCTCTACTGGGCTCTACTGGGCTCTACTGGGCTCTACTGGGCTCTACTGGGCTCTACTGGGCTCTACTGGGCTCTACTGGGCTCTGTCGTTCTCTATTGGGCTCTGTCGGACTCTGTCGTGCCCTGTCGGGCTCTGTCGGGCTGTATTGGGCTCTGTCGGGCTGTATTGGGCTCTGTCAGGCTGTATTGGGCTCTGTCGGGCTCTGTCGGGCTCTGTCGGGCTCTGTCGGGCTCTGTCGGGTTCTGTCGGGCTCTACTGGGCTCCGTTGGGCTCTGTCGGGCTCTGTTGGGCTCTGTCGGTCTCTGTCGGTCTCTGTCGGGCTCTGTCACGCTCTATCGGGCTCTGTCGGGCTCTGTCGGGCTCTGTGTAGGCTCTGTCGGGCTCTGTGTAGGCTCTGTCGGGCTCTGTCGGGCTCTGTCGGGCTCTGTCGGGCTCTGTCGGGCTCTGTGTAGGCTCTGTCGGGCTCTGTGTAGGCTCTGTCGGGCTCTGTCGGGCTCTGTCGGTCTCTATTGGGCTCTGTCGGGCTCTGTCGGGCTCTGTCGTGCTGTATTGGGCACTGTCAGGCTGTATTGAGCTCTGTCGGGCTCTACCGGGCTCTGTCGGGCTCTACCGGGCTCTACTGGGCTCTGTCGGGCTCTGTGTAGGCTCTGTCGGGCTCTGTCGGGCTCTGTCGGGCTCTGTGTAGGCTCTGTGTAGGCTCTGTCGGGCTCTGTCGGGCTCTGTCGGGCTCTGTCGTTCTCTATTGGGCTCTGTCGGGCTCTGTCGGGCTCTGTCGGGCTCTGTCGGGCTCTGTCGGGCTCTGTCGGGCTCTGTCGGGCTCTGTCGGGCTCTATTGGGCTCTGTCGTTCTCTATTGGGCTCTGTCCGGCTCTGTCGGGCTCTGCCGTGCTCTGTCAGGCTCTGTCGGGCTGTATTGGGCTCTGTCAGGCTGTATTGGGCTCTGTTGGGCTCTGTCGGGGTCTGTCGGGCTCTGTCGGGCTCTATTGGGCTCTATTGGGCTCTGTCGGGCTCTTTTGGGCACTATTGGGCTCTGTCGGGCTCTGTTGGGCTCTGTCGGGCTCTGTGTAGGCTCTGTCGGGCTCTGTCGGGCTCTGTCGGGCTCTGTCGGGCTCTGTCGGGCTCTGTGTAGGCTCTGTCGGGCTCTGTGTAGGCTCTGTCGGGCTCTGTGTAGGCTCTGTCGGGCTCTGTGTAGGCTCTGTCGGGCTCTGTCGGGCTCTGTCGGGCTCTGTCGGGCTCTGTCGGGCTCTGTCGGGCTCTGTCGGGCTCTTCTGGGCTCTGTCGGGCTCTGTCGGGCTCTGTCGGGCTCTGCTGGGCTCTACTGGGCCCTGTCGGGCTCTGTCGGGCTCTACTGGGCCCTGTCGGGCTCTGTCGGGCTCTGTCGGGCCCTGTCGGGCCCTGTCGGGCTCTACTGGGCTCTGTCGGGCTCTACTGGGCTCTACTGGGCTCTGTCGGGCTCTGTCGGGCTCTGTCGGGCTCTACTGGGCTCTGTCGGGCTCTGTCGGGCTCTATCGGGTTCTACTGGGCTCTGTCGGGCTCTGTCGGGCCCTGTCGGGCCCTGTCAGGCTCTATTGGTCTGTGCTGGGCTCTGTCGGGCTCTGTCGGGCTCTGTCGGGCTCTGTCGGGCTCTACTGGGCTCTGTCGGGCTCTGTCGGGCTCTGTGTAGGCTCTGTCGGGCTCTGTCGGACTCTGTCGGGCTCTGTGTAGGCTCTGTCGGGCTCTGTCGGGATCTGTCAGGCTCTGTCGGGCTGTATTGGGCACTGTCAGGCTGTATTGAGCTCTGTCGGGCTCTGTCGGGATCTGTCGGGCTCTGTCGGGCTCTGTGTAGGCTCTGTGTGGGCTCTGTCGGGCTCTGTCGGGCTGTATTGGGCTCTGTCGGGCTCTGTCGGGCTCTGTTGGGCTCTGTGTAGGCTCTGTCGGGCTCTGTCGGGCTCTGTCGGGCTCTGTCGGGCTCTGTGTCGGCTCTGTCGGGCTGTGTCGGGCTGTGTCGGGCTGTGTCGGGCTGTGTCGGGCTGTGTCGGGCTGTGTCGGGCTGTGTCGGGCTCTGTCGGGTTCTGTGTAGGCTCTGTCGGGCTCTGTCGGGCTCTGTCGGGCTCTGTCGGGCTCTGTCCGGCTGTATTGGGCACTGTCAGGCTGTATTGAGCTCTGTCGGGCTCTGTCGGGCTCTGTCGGGCTCTGTCGGGTTCTGTCGGGCTCTGTCGGGCTCTGTCGGGCTCTGTCGGGCTCTGTCGGGCTCTGTCGCGCTCTGTCGGGCTCTGTCGGGCTCTGTCAGGCTGTATTGGGCTCTGTCGGGCTCTGTCGGGCTCTGTGTAGGCTCTGTCGGGCTCTGTGTAGGCTCTGTCGGGCTCTGTCGGGCTCTGTCGGGCTCTGTCGGGCTCTGTCGGGCTCTGTCGGGCTCTGTGTAGGCTCTGTCGGGCTCTGTGTAGGCTCTGTCGGGCTCTGTCGGGCTCTGTCGGGCTCTGTCGGGCTCTGTCGGGCTCTGTCGGGCTCTGTCGGGCTCTACTGGGCTCTACTGGGCTCTACTGGGCTCTACTGGGCTCTACTGGGCTCTGTCGTTCTCTATTGGGCTCTGTCGGACTCTGTCGTGCCCTGTCGGGCTCTGCCGGGCTCTGTCGGGCTCTGTCGGGCTGTATTGGGCTCTGTCGGGCTGTATTGGGCTCTGTCAGGCTGTATTGGTCTCTGTCGGGCTCTGTCGGGCTCTGTCGGGCTCTGTCGGGCTCTGTCGGGCTCTATTGGGCTCTGTCGGGCTCTACTGGGCTCCATTGGGCTCTGTCGGGCTCTGTCGGGCTCTGTCGGTCTCTGTCGGTCTCTGTCGGGCTCTGTCACGCTCTGTCGGGCTCTGTCGGGCTCTGTCGGGCTCTGTGTAGGCTCTGTCGGGCTCTGTGTAGGCTCTGTCGGGCTCTGTCGGGCTCTGTCGGGCTCTGTCGGGCTCTGTCGGGCTCTGTGTAGGCTCTGTCGGGCTCTGTGTAGGCTCTGTCGGGCTCTGTCGGGCTCTGTCGGTCTCTATTGGGCTCTGTCGGGCTCTGTCGGGCTCTGTCGTGCTGTATTGGGCACTGTCAGGCTGTATTGAGCTCTGTCGGGCTCTACCGGGCTCTGTCGGGCTCTGTCGGGCTCTACTGGGCTCTGTCGGGCTCTGTCGGGCTCTGTCGGGCTCTGTGTAGGCTCTGTCGGGCTCTGTCGGGCTCTGTCGGGCTCTGTGTAGGCTCTGTGTAGGCTCTGTCGGGCTCTGTCGGGCTCTGTCGGGCTCTGTCGGGCTCTGTCGGGCTCTGTCGTTCTCTATTGGGCTCTGTCGGGCTCTGTCGGGCTCTGTCGGGCTCTGTCGGGCTCTGTCGTTCTCTATTGGGCTCTGTCGGGCTCTGCCGTGCTCTGTCGGGCTCTGTCGGGCTGTATTGGGCTCTGTCAGGCTGTATTGGGCTCTGTTGGGCTCTGTCGGGCTCTGTCGGGCTCTGTCGGGCTCTATTGGGCTCTATTGGGCTCTGTCGGGCTCTTTTGGGCACTATTGGGCTCTGTCGGGCTCTGTTGGGCTCTGTCGGGCTCTGTGTAGGCTCTGTCGTTCTCTGTCGGGCTCTGTCGTTCTCTGTCGGGCTCTGTCGGGCTCTGTCGGGCTCTGTGTAGGCTCTGTCGGGCTCTGTGTAGGCTCTGTCGGGCTCTGTGTAGGCTCTGTGTAGGCTCTGTCGGGCTCTGTCGGGCTCTGTCGGGCTCTGTCGGGCTCTACTGGGCTCTGTCGGGCTCTGTCGGGCTCTGTCGGTCTCTACTGGGCTCTACTGGGCTCTGTCGGGCTCTGTCGGGCTCTGTCGGGCTCTGTCGGGCTCTGTCGGGCTCTACTGGGCTCTGTCGGGCTCTGTCGGGCTCTGTCGGGCTCTGTCGGGCTCTGTCGGGCTCTACTGGGCTCTGTCGGGCTCTGTCGGGCTCTGTCGGGCTCTTCTGGGCTCTGTCGGGCTCTGTCGGGCTCTGTCGGGCTCTGCTGGGCTCTGCTGGGCTCTACTGGGCCCTGTCGGGCCCTGTCGGGCCCTGTCGGGCTCTGTCGGGCTCTGTCGGGCTCTGTCGGGCTCTGTCGGGCTCTACTGGGCCCTGTCGGGCTCTGTCGGGCTCTGTCGGGCCCTGTCGGGCCCTGTCGGGCTCTACTGGGCTCTGTCGGGCTCTACTGGGCTCTACTGGGCTCTGTCGGGCTCTGTCGGGCTCTACTGGGCTCTACTGGGCTCTGTCGGGCTCTGTCGGGCTCTATCGGGTTCTACTGGGCTCTGTCGGGCTCTGTCGGGCTCTGTCGGGCCCTGTCGGGCCCTGTCAGGCTCTATTGGTCTGTGCTGGGCTCTGTCGGGCTCTGTCGGGCTCTGTCGGGCTCTGTCGGGCTCTACTGGGCTCTGTCGGGCTCTGTGTAGGCTCTGTCGGGCTCTGTCGGACTCTGTCGGGCTCTGTGTAGGCTCTGTCGGGCTCTGTCGGGATCTGTCAGGCTCTGTCGGGCTGTATTGGGCACTGTCAGGCTGTATTGAGCTCTGTCGGGCTCTGTCGGGATCTGTCGGGCTCTGTCGGGCTCTGTGTAGGCTCTGTGTGGGCTCTGTCGGGCTCTGTCGGGCTGTATTGGGCTCTGTCGGGCTCTGTTGGGCTCTGTGTAGGCTCTGTCGGGCTCTGTCGGGCTCTGTCGGGCTCTGTCGGGCTCTGTGTAGGCTCTGTCGGGCTCTGTCGGGCTGTGTCGGGCTGTGTCGGGCTGTGTCGGGCTGTGTCGGGCTGTGTCGGGCTGTGTCGGGCTGTGTCGGGCTGTGTCGGGCTCTGTCGGGCTGTGTCGGGCTCTGTCGGGCTCTGTCGGGCTCTGTCGGGCTCTGTCCGGCTGTATTGGGCACTGTCAGGCTGTATTGAGCTCTGTCGGGCTCTGTCGGGCTCTGTCGGGCTCTGTCGGGTTCTGTCGGGCTCTGTGTAGGCTCTGTCGGGCTCTGTCGGGCTCTGTCGGGCTCTGTCGGGCTCTGTCGCGCTCTGTCGGGCTCTGTCGGGCTCTGTCAGGCTGTATCGGGCTCTGTGTAGGCTCTGTCGGGCTCTGTGTAGGCTCTGTCGGGCTCTGTGTAGGCTCTGTCGGGCTCTGTGTAGGCTCTGTCGGGCTCTGTCGGGCTCTGTCGGGCTCTGTGTAGGCTCTGTCAGGCTCTGTCGGGCTCTGTCGGGCTCTGTCGGGCTCTGTGTAGGCTCTGTCGGGCTCTGTCGGGCTCTGTCCGGCTCTACTGGGCTCTACTGGGCTCTACTGGGCTCTACTGGGCTCTACTGGGCTCTACTGGGCTCTACTGGGCTCTACTGGGCTCTGTCGTTCTCTATTGGGCTCTGTCGGACTCTGTCGTGCCCTGTCGGGCTCTGTCGGGCTGTATTGGGCTCTGTCGGGCTGTATTGGGCTCTGTCAGGCTGTATTGGGCTCTGTCGGGCTCTGTCGGGCTCTGTCGGGCTCTGTCGGGCTCTGTCGGGCTCTGTCGGGCTCTATTGGGCTCTGTCGGGCTCTACTGGGCTCCATTGGGCTCTGTCGGGCTCTGTTGGGCTCTGTCGGTCTCTGTCGGTCTCTGTCGGGCTCTGTCACGCTCTATCGGGCTCTGTGTAGGCTCTGTCGGGCTCTGTGTAGGCTCTGTCGGGCTCTGTGTAGGCTCTGTCGGGCTCTGTGTAGGCTCTGTCGGGCTCTGTCGGGCTCTGTCGGGCTCTGTGTAGGCTCTGTGTAGGCTCTGTCGGGCTCTGTCGGGCTCTGTCGGGCTCTGTCGGGCTCTGTCGTTCTCTATTGGGCTCTGTCGGGCTCTGCCGTGCTCTGTCGGGCTCTGTCGGGCTCTGTCGGGCTCTGTCGGGCTCTGTCGGGCTCTGTCGGGCTCTGTCGGGCTCTGTCGGGCTCTGTCGGGCTCTATTGGGCTCTGTCGTTCTCTATTGGGCTCTGTCCGGCTCTGTCGGGCTCTGCCGTGCTCTGTCGGGCTCTGTCGGGCTGTATTGGGCTCTGTCAGGCTGTATTGGGCTCTGTTGGGCTCTGTCGGGGTCTGTCGGGCTCTGTCGGGCTCTATTGGGCTCTATTGGGCTCTGTCGGGCTCTTTTGGGCACTATTGGGCTCTGTCGGGCTCTGTTGGGCTCTGTCGGGCTCTGTGTAGGCTCTGTCGTTCTCTGTCGGGCTCTGTCGTTCTCTCTCGGGCTCTGTCGGGCTCTGTCGGGCTCTGTCGGGCTCTGTGTAGGCTCTGTCGGGCTCTGTGTAGGCTCTGTCGGGCTCTGTGTAGGCTCTGTCGGGCTCTGTCGGGCTCTGTCGGGCTCTGTCGGGCTCTGTCGTTCTCTATTGGGCTCTGTCGGGCTCTGTCGGGCTCTGTCGGGCTCTGTCGGGCTCTGTCGGGCTCTGTGTAGGCTCTGTCGGGCTCTGTCGGGCTCTGTCGGGCTCTGTCGGGCTCTGTCGGGCTCTGTCGGGCTCTGTCGGGATCTGTCGGGCTCTGTCGGGCTCTGTGTAGGCTCTGTGTGGGCTCTGTCGGGCTCTGTCGGGCTGTATTGGGCTCTGTCGGGCTCTGTCGGGCTCTGTTGGGCTCTGTGTAGGCTCTGTCGGGCTCTGTCGGGCTCTGTCGGGCTCTGTCGGGCTCTGTGTAGGCTCTGTCGGGCTGTGTCGGGCTGTGTCGGGCTGTGTCGGGCTGTGTCGGGCTGTGTCGGGCTCTGTCGGGCTCTGTCGGGCTCTGTCGGGCTCTGTCGGGTTCTGTGTAGGCTCTGTCGGGCTCTGTCGGGCTCTGTCGGGCTCTGTCGGGCTCTGTCCGGCTGTATTGGGCACTGTCAGGCTGTATTGAGCTCTGTCGGGCTCTGTCGGGCTCTGTCGGGCTCTGTCGGGTTCTGTCGGGCTCTGTGTAGGCTCTGTCGGGCTCTGTCGGGCTCTGTCGCGCTCTGTCGGGCTCTGTCGGGCTCTGTCAGGCTGTATTGGGCTCTGTCGGGCTCTGTCGGGCTCTGTCGGGCTCTGTGTAGGCTCTGTCGGGCTCTGTGTAGGCTCTGTCGTGCTCTGTGTAGGCTCTGTCGGGCTCTGTCGGGCTCTGTCGGGCTCTGTGTAGGCTCTGTCGGGCTCTGTCGGGCTCTGTCGGGCTCTGTCGGGCTCTGTGTAGGCTCTGTCGGGCTCTGTGTAGGCTCTGTCGGGCTCTGTCGGGCTCTACTGGGCTCTACTGGGCTCTACTGGGCTCTACTGGGCTCTACTGGGCTCTACTGGGCTCTACTGGGCTCTACTGGGCTCTGTCGTTCTCTATTGGGCTCTGTCGGACTCTGTCGTGCCCTGTCGGGCTCTGCCGGGCTCTGTCGGGCTCTGTCGGGCTGTATTGGGCTCTGTCGGGCTGTATTGGGCTCTGTCAGGCTGTATTGGTCTCTGTCGGGCTCTGTCGGGCTCTGTCGGGCTCTGTCGGGCTCTATTGGGCTCTGTCGGGCTCTACTGGGCTCCATTGGGCTCTGTCGGGCTCTGTTGGGCTCTGTCGGTCTCTGTCGGTCTCTGTCGCGCTCTGTCACGCTCTATCGGGCTCTGTCGGGCTCTGTCGGGCTCTGTGTAGGCTCTGTCGGGCTCTGTGTAGGCTCTGTCGGGCTCTGTCGGGCTCTGTCGGGCTCTGTCGGGCTCTGTGTAGGCTCTGTCGGGCTCTGTGTAGGCTCTGTCGGGCTCTGTCGGGCTCTGTCGGTCTCTATTGGGCTCTGTCGGGCTCTGTCGGGCTCTGTCGTGCTGTATTGGGCACTGTCAGGCTGTATTGAGCTCTGTCGGGCTCTACCGGGCTCTGTCGGGCTCTGTCGGGCTCTACTGGGCTCTGTCGGGCTCTGTCGGGCTCTGTCGGGCTCTGTCGGGCTCTGTCGGGCTCTGTCGGGCTCTGTCGGGCTCTGTGTAGGCTCTGTCGGGCTCTGTCGGGCTCTGTGTAGGCTCTGTGTAGGCTCTGTCGGGCTCTGTCGGGCTCTGTCGGGCTCTGTCGGGCTCTGTCGGGCTCTGTCGTTCTCTATTGGGCTCTGTCGGGCTCTGTCGGGCTCTGTCGGGCTCTGCCGTGCTCTGTCGGGCTCTGCCGGGCTGTATTGGGCTCTGTCAGGCTGTATTGGGCTCTGTCGGGCTCTGTCGGGCTCTGTCGGGCTCTGTCGGGCTCTGTCGGGCTCTGTCGGGCTCTATTGGGCTCTGTCGTTCTCTATTGGGCTCTGTCCGGCTCTGTCGGGCTCTGCCGTGCTCTGTCGGGCTCTGTCGGGCTGTATTGGGCTCTGTCAGGCTGTATTGGGCTCTGTTGGGCTCTGTCGGGCTCTGTCGGGCTCTGTCGGGCTCTATTGGGCTCTATTGGGCTCTGTCGGGCTCTTTTGGGCACTATTGGGCTCTGTCGGGCTCTGTTGGGCTCTGTCGGGCTCTGTGTAGGCTCTGTCGTTCTCTGTCGGGCTCTGTCGTTCTCTGTCGGGCTCTGTCGGGCTCTGTGTAGGCTCTGTCGGGCTCTGTGTAGGCTCTGTCGGGCTCTGTGTAGGCTCTGTGTAGGCTCTGTGTAGGCTCTGTGTAGGCTCTGTCGGGCTCTGTCGGGCTCTGTCGGGCTCTACTGGGCTCTGTCGGGCTCTGTCGGGCTCTACTGGGCTCTGTCGGGCTCTGTCGGGCTCTGTCGGGCTCTGTCGGGCTCTGTCGGGCTCTGTCGGGCTCTGTCGGGCTCTGTCGGGCTCTGTCGGGCTCTACTGGGCTCTGTCGGGCTCTGTCGGGCTCTGTCGGGCTCTGTCGGGCTCTGTCGGGCTCTGTCGGGCTCTGTCGGGCTCTGTCGGGCTCTACTGGGCTCTACTGGGCTCTGTCGGGCTCTGTCGGGCTCTGTCGGGCTCTACTGGGCTCTGTCGGGCTCTGTCGGGCTCTATCGGGCTCTGTCGGGCTCTGTCGGGCTCTGTCGGGCTCTGTCGGGCCCTGTCGGGCCCTGTCAGGCTCTATTGGTCTGTGCTGGGCTCTGTCGGGCTCTGTCGGGCTCTGTCGGGCTCTGTCGGGCTCTACTGGGCTCTGTCGGGCTCTGTCGGGCTCTGTGTAGGCTCTGTCGGGCTCTGTCGGACTCTGTCGGGCTCTGTGTAGGCTCTGTCGGGCTCTGTCGGGCTCTGTCGGGATCTGTCAGGCTCTGTCAGGCTGTATTGAGCTCTGTCGGGCTCTGTCGGGATCTGTCGGGCTCTGTCGGGCTCTGTGTAGGCTCTGTGTGGGCTCTGTCGGGCTGTATTGGGCTCTGTCGGGCTGTATTGGGCTCTGTCGGGCTCTGTTGGGCTCTGTGTAGGCTCTGTCGGGCTCTGTCGGGCTCTGTCGGGCTCTGTGTAGGCTCTGTCGGGCTCTGTCGGGCTCTGTCGGGCTCTGTCGGGCTGTATTGGGCCCTGTCGGGCTGTGTCGGGCTGTGTCGGGCTCTGTCGGGCTCTGTCGGGCTCTGTCGGGCTCTGTCGGGCTCTGTCGGGCTCTGTCGGGCTCTGTCGGGTTCTGTGTAGGCTCTGTCGGGCTCTGTCGGGCTCTGTCGGGCTCTGTCGGGCTCTGTCGGGCTCTGTCGGGCTCTGTCGGGCTCTGTCCGGCTGTATTGGGCACTGTCAGGCTGTATTGAGCTCTGTCGGGCTCTGTCGGGCTCTGTCGGGTTCTGTCGGGTTCTGTCGGGCTCTGTGTAGGCTCTGTCGGGCTCTGTCGGGCTCTGTCGGGCTCTGTCGGGCTCTGTCGGGCTCTGTCGGGCTCTGTCGGGCTCTGTCAGGCTGTATTGGGCTCTGTCGGGCTCTGTCGGGCTCTGTCGGGCTCTGTGTAGGCTCTGTCGGGCTCTGTGTAGGCTCTGTCGTGCTCTGTGTAGGCTCTGTCGGGCTCTGTCGGGCTCTGTCGGGCTCTGTGTAGGCTCTGTCAGGCTCTGTCGGGCTCTGTCGGGCTCTGTCGGGCTCTGTGTAGGCTCTGTCGGGCTCTGTCTGGCTCTGTCGGGCTCTGTCGGGCTCTGTCGGGCTCTGTCGGGCTCTGTCCGGCTCTACTGGGCTCTACTGGGCTCTACTGGGCTCTACTGGGCTCTACTGGGCTCTACTGGGCTCTACTGGGCTCTACTGGGCTCTGTCGTTCTCTATTGGGCTCTGTCGGACTCTGTCGTGCCCTGTCGGGCTCTGTCGGGCTGTATTGGGCTCTGTCGGGCTGTATTGGGCTCTGTCAGGCTGTATTGGGCTCTGTCGGGCTCTGTCGGGCTCTGTCGGGCTCTGTCGGGCTCTGTCGGGTTCTGTCGGGCTCTACTGGGCTCCGTTGGGCTCTGTCGGGCTCTGTTGGGCTCTGTCGGTCTCTGTCGGTCTCTGTCGGGCTCTGTCACGCTCTATCGGGCTCTGTCGGGCTCTGTCGGGCTCTGTGTAGGCTCTGTCGGGCTCTGTGTAGGCTCTGTCGGGCTCTGTCGGGCTCTGTCGGGCTCTGTCGGGCTCTGTCGGGCTCTGTGTAGGCTCTGTCGGGCTCTGTGTAGGCTCTGTCGGGCTCTGTCGGGCTCTGTCGGTCTCTATTGGGCTCTGTCGGGCTCTGTCGGGCTCTGTCGTGCTGTATTGGGCACTGTCAGGCTGTATTGAGCTCTGTCGGGCTCTACCGGGCTCTGTCGGGCTCTACCGGGCTCTACTGGGCTCTGTCGGGCTCTGTGTAGGCTCTGTCGGGCTCTGTCGGGCTCTGTCGGGCTCTGTGTAGGCTCTGTGTAGGCTCTGTCGGGCTCTGTCGGGCTCTGTCGGGCTCTGTCGTTCTCTATTGGGCTCTGTCGGGCTCTGTCGGGCTCTGTCGGGCTCTGTCGGGCTCTGTCGGGCTCTGTCGGGCTCTGTCGGGCTCTGTCGGGCTCTGTCGGGCTCTATTGGGCTCTGTCGTTCTCTATTGGGCTCTGTCCGGCTCTGTCGGGCTCTGCCGTGCTCTGTCAGGCTCTGTCGGGCTGTATTGGGCTCTGTCAGGCTGTATTGGGCTCTGTTGGGCTCTGTCGGGGTCTGTCGGGCTCTGTCGGGCTCTATTGGGCTCTATTGGGCTCTGTCGGGCTCTTTTGGGCACTATTGGGCTCTGTCGGGCTCTGTTGGGCTCTGTCGGGCTCTGTGTAGGCTCTGTCGGGCTCTGTCGGGCTCTGTCGGGCTCTGTCGGGCTCTGTCGGGCTCTGTGTAGGCTCTGTCGGGCTCTGTGTAGGCTCTGTCGGGCTCTGTGTAGGCTCTGTCGGGCTCTGTGTAGGCTCTGTCGGGCTCTGTCGGGCTCTGTCGGGCTCTGTCGGGCTCTGTCGGGCTCTGTCGGGCTCTGTCGGGCTCTTCTGGGCTCTGTCGGGCTCTGTCGGGCTCTGTCGGGCTCTGCTGGGCTCTACTGGGCCCTGTCGGGCTCTGTCGGGCTCTACTGGGCCCTGTCGGGCTCTGTCGGGCTCTGTCGGGCCCTGTCGGGCCCTGTCGGGCTCTACTGGGCTCTGTCGGGCTCTACTGGGCTCTACTGGGCTCTGTCGGGCTCTGTCGGGCTCTGTCGGGCTCTACTGGGCTCTGTCGGGCTCTGTCGGGCTCTATCGGGTTCTACTGGGCTCTGTCGGGCTCTGTCGGGCCCTGTCGGGCCCTGTCAGGCTCTATTGGTCTGTGCTGGGCTCTGTCGGGCTCTGTCGGGCTCTGTCGGGCTCTGTCGGGCTCTACTGGGCTCTGTCGGGCTCTGTCGGGCTCTGTGTAGGCTCTGTCGGGCTCTGTCGGACTCTGTCGGGCTCTGTGTAGGCTCTGTCGGGCTCTGTCGGGATCTGTCAGGCTCTGTCGGGCTGTATTGGGCACTGTCAGGCTGTATTGAGCTCTGTCGGGCTCTGTCGGGATCTGTCGGGCTCTGTCGGGCTCTGTGTAGGCTCTGTGTGGGCTCTGTCGGGCTCTGTCGGGCTGTATTGGGCTCTGTCGGGCTCTGTCGGGCTCTGTTGGGCTCTGTGTAGGCTCTGTCGGGCTCTGTCGGGCTCTGTCGGGCTCTGTCGGGCTCTGTGTCGGCTCTGTCGGGCTGTGTCGGGCTGTGTCGGGCTGTGTCGGGCTGTGTCGGGCTGTGTCGGGCTGTGTCGGGCTGTGTCGGGCTCTGTCGGGTTCTGTGTAGGCTCTGTCGGGCTCTGTCGGGCTCTGTCGGGCTCTGTCGGGCTCTGTCCGGCTGTATTGGGCACTGTCAGGCTGTATTGAGCTCTGTCGGGCTCTGTCGGGCTCTGTCGGGCTCTGTCGGGTTCTGTCGGGCTCTGTCGGGCTCTGTCGGGCTCTGTCGGGCTCTGTCGGGCTCTGTCGCGCTCTGTCGGGCTCTGTCGGGCTCTGTCAGGCTGTATTGGGCTCTGTCGGGCTCTGTCGGGCTCTGTGTAGGCTCTGTCGGGCTCTGTGTAGGCTCTGTCGGGCTCTGTCGGGCTCTGTCGGGCTCTGTCGGGCTCTGTCGGGCTCTGTCGGGCTCTGTGTAGGCTCTGTCGGGCTCTGTGTAGGCTCTGTCGGGCTCTGTCGGGCTCTGTCGGGCTCTGTCGGGCTCTGTCGGGCTCTGTCGGGCTCTGTCGGGCTCTGTCGGGCTCTGTCGGGCTCTACTGGGCTCTACTGGGCTCTACTGGGCTCTACTGGGCTCTGTCGTTCTCTATTGGGCTCTGTCGGACTCTGTCGTGCCCTGTCGGGCTCTGCCGGGCTCTGTCGGGCTCTGTCGGGCTGTATTGGGCTCTGTCGGGCTGTATTGGGCTCTGTCAGGCTGTATTGGTCTCTGTCGGGCTCTGTCGGGCTCTGTCGGGCTCTGTCGGGCTCTGTCGGGCTCTATTGGGCTCTGTCGGGCTCTACTGGGCTCCATTGGGCTCTGTCGGGCTCTGTCGGGCTCTGTCGGTCTCTGTCGGTCTCTGTCGGGCTCTGTCACGCTCTGTCGGGCTCTGTCGGGCTCTGTCGGGCTCTGTGTAGGCTCTGTCGGGCTCTGTGTAGGCTCTGTCGGGCTCTGTCGGGCTCTGTCGGGCTCTGTCGGGCTCTGTCGGGCTCTGTGTAGGCTCTGTCGGGCTCTGTGTAGGCTCTGTCGGGCTCTGTCGGGCTCTGTCGGTCTCTATTGGGCTCTGTCGGGCTCTGTCGGGCTCTGTCGTGCTGTATTGGGCACTGTCAGGCTGTATTGAGCTCTGTCGGGCTCTACCGGGCTCTGTCGGGCTCTGTCGGGCTCTACTGGGCTCTGTCGGGCTCTGTCGGGCTCTGTCGGGCTCTGTGTAGGCTCTGTCGGGCTCTGTCGGGCTCTGTCGGGCTCTGTGTAGGCTCTGTGTAGGCTCTGTCGGGCTCTGTCGGGCTCTGTCGGGCTCTGTCGGGCTCTGTCGGGCTCTGTCGTTCTCTATTGGGCTCTGTCGGGCTCTGTCGGGCTCTGTCGGGCTCTGTCGGGCTCTGTCGTTCTCTATTGGGCTCTGTCGGGCTCTGCCGTGCTCTGTCGGGCTCTGTCGGGCTGTATTGGGCTCTGTCAGGCTGTATTGGGCTCTGTTGGGCTCTGTCGGGCTCTGTCGGGCTCTGTCGGGCTCTATTGGGCTCTATTGGGCTCTGTCGGGCTCTTTTGGGCACTATTGGGCTCTGTCGGGCTCTGTTGGGCTCTGTCGGGCTCTGTGTAGGCTCTGTCGTTCTCTGTCGGGCTCTGTCGTTCTCTGTCGGGCTCTGTCGGGCTCTGTCGGGCTCTGTGTAGGCTCTGTCGGGCTCTGTGTAGGCTCTGTCGGGCTCTGTGTAGGCTCTGTGTAGGCTCTGTCGGGCTCTGTCGGGCTCTGTCGGGCTCTGTCGGGCTCTACTGGGCTCTGTCGGGCTCTGTCGGGCTCTGTCGGTCTCTACTGGGCTCTACTGGGCTCTGTCGGGCTCTGTCGGGCTCTGTCGGGCTCTGTCGGGCTCTGTCGGGCTCTACTGGGCTCTGTCGGGCTCTGTCGGGCTCTGTCGGGCTCTGTCGGGCTCTGTCGGGCTCTACTGGGCTCTGTCGGGCTCTGTCGGGCTCTGTCGGGCTCTTCTGGGCTCTGTCGGGCTCTGTCGGGCTCTGTCGGGCTCTGCTGGGCTCTGCTGGGCTCTACTGGGCCCTGTCGGGCCCTGTCGGGCCCTGTCGGGCTCTGTCGGGCTCTGTCGGGCTCTGTCGGGCTCTGTCGGGCTCTACTGGGCCCTGTCGGGCTCTGTCGGGCTCTGTCGGGCCCTGTCGGGCCCTGTCGGGCTCTACTGGGCTCTGTCGGGCTCTACTGGGCTCTACTGGGCTCTGTCGGGCTCTGTCGGGCTCTACTGGGCTCTACTGGGCTCTGTCGGGCTCTGTCGGGCTCTATCGGGTTCTACTGGGCTCTGTCGGGCTCTGTCGGGCTCTGTCGGGCCCTGTCGGGCCCTGTCAGGCTCTATTGGTCTGTGCTGGGCTCTGTCGGGCTCTGTCGGGCTCTGTCGGGCTCTGTCGGGCTCTACTGGGCTCTGTCGGGCTCTGTGTAGGCTCTGTCGGGCTCTGTCGGACTCTGTCGGGCTCTGTGTAGGCTCTGTCGGGCTCTGTCGGGATCTGTCAGGCTCTGTCGGGCTGTATTGGGCACTGTCAGGCTGTATTGAGCTCTGTCGGGCTCTGTCGGGATCTGTCGGGCTCTGTCGGGCTCTGTGTAGGCTCTGTGTGGGCTCTGTCGGGCTCTGTCGGGCTGTATTGGGCTCTGTCGGGCTCTGTTGGGCTCTGTGTAGGCTCTGTCGGGCTCTGTCGGGCTCTGTCGGGCTCTGTCGGGCTCTGTGTAGGCTCTGTCGGGCTCTGTCGGGCTGTGTCGGGCTGTGTCGGGCTGTGTCGGGCTGTGTCGGGCTGTGTCGGGCTGTGTCGGGCTGTGTCGGGCTGTGTCGGGCTCTGTCGGGCTGTGTCGGGCTCTGTCGGGCTCTGTCGGGCTCTGTCGGGCTCTGTCCGGCTGTATTGGGCACTGTCAGGCTGTATTGAGCTCTGTCGGGCTCTGTCGGGCTCTGTCGGGCTCTGTCGGGTTCTGTCGGGCTCTGTGTAGGCTCTGTCGGGCTCTGTCGGGCTCTGTCGGGCTCTGTCGGGCTCTGTCGCGCTCTGTCGGGCTCTGTCGGGCTCTGTCAGGCTGTATCGGGCTCTGTGTAGGCTCTGTCGGGCTCTGTGTAGGCTCTGTCGGGCTCTGTGTAGGCTCTGTCGGGCTCTGTGTAGGCTCTGTCGGGCTCTGTCGGGCTCTGTCGGGCTCTGTGTAGGCTCTGTCAGGCTCTGTCGGGCTCTGTCGGGCTCTGTCGGGCTCTGTGTAGGCTCTGTCGGGCTCTGTCGGGCTCTGTCCGGCTCTACTGGGCTCTACTGGGCTCTACTGGGCTCTACTGGGCTCTACTGGGCTCTACTGGGCTCTACTGGGCTCTACTGGGCTCTGTCGTTCTCTATTGGGCTCTGTCGGACTCTGTCGTGCCCTGTCGGGCTCTGTCGGGCTGTATTGGGCTCTGTCGGGCTGTATTGGGCTCTGTCAGGCTGTATTGGGCTCTGTCGGGCTCTGTCGGGCTCTGTCGGGCTCTGTCGGGCTCTGTCGGGCTCTGTCGGGCTCTATTGGGCTCTGTCGGGCTCTACTGGGCTCCATTGGGCTCTGTCGGGCTCTGTTGGGCTCTGTCGGTCTCTGTCGGTCTCTGTCGGGCTCTGTCACGCTCTATCGGGCTCTGTGTAGGCTCTGTCGGGCTCTGTGTAGGCTCTGTCGGGCTCTGTGTAGGCTCTGTCGGGCTCTGTGTAGGCTCTGTCGGGCTCTGTCGGGCTCTGTCGGGCTCTGTGTAGGCTCTGTGTAGGCTCTGTCGGGCTCTGTCGGGCTCTGTCGGGCTCTGTCGGGCTCTGTCGTTCTCTATTGGGCTCTGTCGGGCTCTGCCGTGCTCTGTCGGGCTCTGTCGGGCTCTGTCGGGCTCTGTCGGGCTCTGTCGGGCTCTGTCGGGCTCTGTCGGGCTCTGTCGGGCTCTGTCGGGCTCTATTGGGCTCTGTCGTTCTCTATTGGGCTCTGTCCGGCTCTGTCGGGCTCTGCCGTGCTCTGTCGGGCTCTGTCGGGCTGTATTGGGCTCTGTCAGGCTGTATTGGGCTCTGTTGGGCTCTGTCGGGGTCTGTCGGGCTCTGTCGGGCTCTATTGGGCTCTATTGGGCTCTGTCGGGCTCTTTTGGGCACTATTGGGCTCTGTCGGGCTCTGTTGGGCTCTGTCGGGCTCTGTGTAGGCTCTGTCGTTCTCTGTCGGGCTCTGTCGTTCTCTCTCGGGCTCTGTCGGGCTCTGTCGGGCTCTGTCGGGCTCTGTGTAGGCTCTGTCGGGCTCTGTGTAGGCTCTGTCGGGCTCTGTGTAGGCTCTGTCGGGCTCTGTCGGGCTCTGTCGGGCTCTGTCGGGCTCTGTCGTTCTCTATTGGGCTCTGTCGGGCTCTGTCGGGCTCTGTCGGGCTCTGTCGGGCTCTGTCGGGCTCTGTGTAGGCTCTGTCGGGCTCTGTCGGGCTCTGTCGGGCTCTGTCGGGCTCTGTCGGGCTCTGTCGGGCTCTGTCGGGATCTGTCGGGCTCTGTCGGGCTCTGTGTAGGCTCTGTGTGGGCTCTGTCGGGCTCTGTCGGGCTGTATTGGGCTCTGTCGGGCTCTGTCGGGCTCTGTTGGGCTCTGTGTAGGCTCTGTCGGGCTCTGTCGGGCTCTGTCGGGCTCTGTCGGGCTCTGTGTAGGCTCTGTCGGGCTGTGTCGGGCTGTGTCGGGCTGTGTCGGGCTGTGTCGGGCTGTGTCGGGCTCTGTCGGGCTCTGTCGGGCTCTGTCGGGCTCTGTCGGGTTCTGTGTAGGCTCTGTCGGGCTCTGTCGGGCTCTGTCGGGCTCTGTCGGGCTCTGTCCGGCTGTATTGGGCACTGTCAGGCTGTATTGAGCTCTGTCGGGCTCTGTCGGGCTCTGTCGGGCTCTGTCGGGTTCTGTCGGGCTCTGTGTAGGCTCTGTCGGGCTCTGTCGGGCTCTGTCGCGCTCTGTCGGGCTCTGTCGGGCTCTGTCAGGCTGTATTGGGCTCTGTCGGGCTCTGTCGGGCTCTGTCGGGCTCTGTGTAGGCTCTGTCGGGCTCTGTGTAGGCTCTGTCGTGCTCTGTGTAGGCTCTGTCGGGCTCTGTCGGGCTCTGTCGGGCTCTGTGTAGGCTCTGTCGGGCTCTGTCGGGCTCTGTCGGGCTCTGTCGGGCTCTGTGTAGGCTCTGTCGGGCTCTGTGTAGGCTCTGTCGGGCTCTGTCGGGCTCTACTGGGCTCTACTGGGCTCTACTGGGCTCTACTGGGCTCTACTGGGCTCTACTGGGCTCTACTGGGCTCTACTGGGCTCTGTCGTTCTCTATTGGGCTCTGTCGGACTCTGTCGTGCCCTGTCGGGCTCTGCCGGGCTCTGTCGGGCTCTGTCGGGCTGTATTGGGCTCTGTCGGGCTGTATTGGGCTCTGTCAGGCTGTATTGGTCTCTGTCGGGCTCTGTCGGGCTCTGTCGGGCTCTGTCGGGCTCTATTGGGCTCTGTCGGGCTCTACTGGGCTCCATTGGGCTCTGTCGGGCTCTGTTGGGCTCTGTCGGTCTCTGTCGGTCTCTGTCGCGCTCTGTCACGCTCTATCGGGCTCTGTCGGGCTCTGTCGGGCTCTGTGTAGGCTCTGTCGGGCTCTGTGTAGGCTCTGTCGGGCTCTGTCGGGCTCTGTCGGGCTCTGTCGGGCTCTGTGTAGGCTCTGTCGGGCTCTGTGTAGGCTCTGTCGGGCTCTGTCGGGCTCTGTCGGTCTCTATTGGGCTCTGTCGGGCTCTGTCGGGCTCTGTCGTGCTGTATTGGGCACTGTCAGGCTGTATTGAGCTCTGTCGGGCTCTACCGGGCTCTGTCGGGCTCTGTCGGGCTCTACTGGGCTCTGTCGGGCTCTGTCGGGCTCTGTCGGGCTCTGTCGGGCTCTGTCGGGCTCTGTCGGGCTCTGTCGGGCTCTGTGTAGGCTCTGTCGGGCTCTGTCGGGCTCTGTGTAGGCTCTGTGTAGGCTCTGTCGGGCTCTGTCGGGCTCTGTCGGGCTCTGTCGGGCTCTGTCGGGCTCTGTCGTTCTCTATTGGGCTCTGTCGGGCTCTGTCGGGCTCTGTCGGGCTCTGCCGTGCTCTGTCGGGCTCTGCCGGGCTGTATTGGGCTCTGTCAGGCTGTATTGGGCTCTGTCGGGCTCTGTCGGGCTCTGTCGGGCTCTGTCGGGCTCTGTCGGGCTCTGTCGGGCTCTATTGGGCTCTGTCGTTCTCTATTGGGCTCTGTCCGGCTCTGTCGGGCTCTGCCGTGCTCTGTCGGGCTCTGTCGGGCTGTATTGGGCTCTGTCAGGCTGTATTGGGCTCTGTTGGGCTCTGTCGGGCTCTGTCGGGCTCTGTCGGGCTCTATTGGGCTCTATTGGGCTCTGTCGGGCTCTTTTGGGCACTATTGGGCTCTGTCGGGCTCTGTTGGGCTCTGTCGGGCTCTGTGTAGGCTCTGTCGTTCTCTGTCGGGCTCTGTCGTTCTCTGTCGGGCTCTGTCGGGCTCTGTGTAGGCTCTGTCGGGCTCTGTGTAGGCTCTGTCGGGCTCTGTGTAGGCTCTGTGTAGGCTCTGTGTAGGCTCTGTGTAGGCTCTGTCGGGCTCTGTCGGGCTCTGTCGGGCTCTACTGGGCTCTGTCGGGCTCTGTCGGGCTCTACTGGGCTCTGTCGGGCTCTGTCGGGCTCTGTCGGGCTCTGTCGGGCTCTGTCGGGCTCTGTCGGGCTCTGTCGGGCTCTGTCGGGCTCTGTCGGGCTCTACTGGGCTCTGTCGGGCTCTGTCGGGCTCTGTCGGGCTCTGTCGGGCTCTGTCGGGCTCTGTCGGGCTCTGTCGGGCTCTGTCGGGCTCTACTGGGCTCTACTGGGCTCTGTCGGGCTCTGTCGGGCTCTGTCGGGCTCTACTGGGCTCTGTCGGGCTCTGTCGGGCTCTATCGGGCTCTGTCGGGCTCTGTCGGGCTCTGTCGGGCTCTGTCGGGCCCTGTCGGGCCCTGTCAGGCTCTATTGGTCTGTGCTGGGCTCTGTCGGGCTCTGTCGGGCTCTGTCGGGCTCTGTCGGGCTCTACTGGGCTCTGTCGGGCTCTGTCGGGCTCTGTGTAGGCTCTGTCGGGCTCTGTCGGACTCTGTCGGGCTCTGTGTAGGCTCTGTCGGGCTCTGTCGGGCTCTGTCGGGATCTGTCAGGCTCTGTCAGGCTGTATTGAGCTCTGTCGGGCTCTGTCGGGATCTGTCGGGCTCTGTCGGGCTCTGTGTAGGCTCTGTGTGGGCTCTGTCGGGCTGTATTGGGCTCTGTCGGGCTGTATTGGGCTCTGTCGGGCTCTGTTGGGCTCTGTGTAGGCTCTGTCGGGCTCTGTCGGGCTCTGTCGGGCTCTGTGTAGGCTCTGTCGGGCTCTGTCGGGCTCTGTCGGGCTCTGTCGGGCTGTATTGGGCCCTGTCGGGCTGTGTCGGGCTGTGTCGGGCTCTGTCGGGCTCTGTCGGGCTCTGTCGGGCTCTGTCGGGCTCTGTCGGGCTCTGTCGGGCTCTGTCGGGTTCTGTGTAGGCTCTGTCGGGCTCTGTCGGGCTCTGTCGGGCTCTGTCGGGCTCTGTCGGGCTCTGTCGGGCTCTGTCCGGCTGTATTGGGCACTGTCAGGCTGTATTGAGCTCTGTCGGGCTCTGTCGGGCTCTGTCGGGTTCTGTCGGGTTCTGTCGGGCTCTGTGTAGGCTCTGTCGGGCTCTGTCGGGCTCTGTCGGGCTCTGTCGGGCTCTGTCGGGCTCTGTCGGGCTCTGTCGGGCTCTGTCAGGCTGTATTGGGCTCTGTCGGGCTCTGTCGGGCTCTGTCGGGCTCTGTGTAGGCTCTGTCGGGCTCTGTGTAGGCTCTGTCGTGCTCTGTGTAGGCTCTGTCGGGCTCTGTCGGGCTCTGTCGGGCTCTGTGTAGGCTCTGTCAGGCTCTGTCGGGCTCTGTCGGGCTCTGTCGGGCTCTGTGTAGGCTCTGTCGGGCTCTGTCTGGCTCTGTCGGGCTCTGTCGGGCTCTGTCGGGCTCTGTCGGGCTCTGTCCGGCTCTACTGGGCTCTACTGGGCTCTACTGGGCTCTACTGGGCTCTACTGGGCTCTACTGGGCTCTACTGGGCTCTACTGGGCTCTGTCGTTCTCTATTGGGCTCTGTCGGACTCTGTCGTGCCCTGTCGGGCTCTGTCGGGCTGTATTGGGCTCTGTCGGGCTGTATTGGGCTCTGTCAGGCTGTATTGGGCTCTGTCGGGCTCTGTCGGGCTCTGTCGGGCTCTGTCGGGCTCTGTCGGGTTCTGTCGGGCTCTACTGGGCTCCGTTGGGCTCTGTCGGGCTCTGTTGGGCTCTGTCGGTCTCTGTCGGTCTCTGTCGGGCTCTGTCACGCTCTATCGGGCTCTGTCGGGCTCTGTCGGGCTCTGTGTAGGCTCTGTCGGGCTCTGTGTAGGCTCTGTCGGGCTCTGTCGGGCTCTGTCGGGCTCTGTCGGGCTCTGTCGGGCTCTGTGTAGGCTCTGTCGGGCTCTGTGTAGGCTCTGTCGGGCTCTGTCGGGCTCTGTCGGTCTCTATTGGGCTCTGTCGGGCTCTGTCGGGCTCTGTCGTGCTGTATTGGGCACTGTCAGGCTGTATTGAGCTCTGTCGGGCTCTACCGGGCTCTGTCGGGCTCTACCGGGCTCTACTGGGCTCTGTCGGGCTCTGTGTAGGCTCTGTCGGGCTCTGTCGGGCTCTGTCGGGCTCTGTGTAGGCTCTGTGTAGGCTCTGTCGGGCTCTGTCGGGCTCTGTCGGGCTCTGTCGTTCTCTATTGGGCTCTGTCGGGCTCTGTCGGGCTCTGTCGGGCTCTGTCGGGCTCTGTCGGGCTCTGTCGGGCTCTGTCGGGCTCTGTCGGGCTCTATTGGGCTCTGTCGTTCTCTATTGGGCTCTGTCCGGCTCTGTCGGGCTCTGCCGTGCTCTGTCAGGCTCTGTCGGGCTGTATTGGGCTCTGTCAGGCTGTATTGGGCTCTGTTGGGCTCTGTCGGGGTCTGTCGGGCTCTGTCGGGCTCTATTGGGCTCTATTGGGCTCTGTCGGGCTCTTTTGGGCACTATTGGGCTCTGTCGGGCTCTGTTGGGCTCTGTCGGGCTCTGTGTAGGCTCTGTCGGGCTCTGTCGGGCTCTGTCGGGCTCTGTCGGGCTCTGTCGGGCTCTGTGTAGGCTCTGTCGGGCTCTGTGTAGGCTCTGTCGGGCTCTGTGTAGGCTCTGTCGGGCTCTGTGTAGGCTCTGTCGGGCTCTGTCGGGCTCTGTCGGGCTCTGTCGGGCTCTGTCGGGCTCTGTCGGGCTCTGTCGGGCTCTTCTGGGCTCTGTCGGGCTCTGTCGGGCTCTGTCGGGCTCTGCTGGGCTCTACTGGGCCCTGTCGGGCTCTGTCGGGCTCTACTGGGCCCTGTCGGGCTCTGTCGGGCTCTGTCGGGCCCTGTCGGGCCCTGTCGGGCTCTACTGGGCTCTGTCGGGCTCTACTGGGCTCTACTGGGCTCTGTCGGGCTCTGTCGGGCTCTGTCGGGCTCTACTGGGCTCTGTCGGGCTCTGTCGGGCTCTATCGGGTTCTACTGGGCTCTGTCGGGCTCTGTCGGGCCCTGTCGGGCCCTGTCAGGCTCTATTGGTCTGTGCTGGGCTCTGTCGGGCTCTGTCGGGCTCTGTCGGGCTCTGTCGGGCTCTACTGGGCTCTGTCGGGCTCTGTCGGGCTCTGTGTAGGCTCTGTCGGGCTCTGTCGGACTCTGTCGGGCTCTGTGTAGGCTCTGTCGGGCTCTGTCGGGATCTGTCAGGCTCTGTCGGGCTGTATTGGGCACTGTCAGGCTGTATTGAGCTCTGTCGGGCTCTGTCGGGATCTGTCGGGCTCTGTCGGGCTCTGTGTAGGCTCTGTGTGGGCTCTGTCGGGCTCTGTCGGGCTGTATTGGGCTCTGTCGGGCTCTGTCGGGCTCTGTTGGGCTCTGTGTAGGCTCTGTCGGGCTCTGTCGGGCTCTGTCGGGCTCTGTCGGGCTCTGTGTCGGCTCTGTCGGGCTGTGTCGGGCTGTGTCGGGCTGTGTCGGGCTGTGTCGGGCTGTGTCGGGCTGTGTCGGGCTGTGTCGGGCTCTGTCGGGTTCTGTGTAGGCTCTGTCGGGCTCTGTCGGGCTCTGTCGGGCTCTGTCGGGCTCTGTCCGGCTGTATTGGGCACTGTCAGGCTGTATTGAGCTCTGTCGGGCTCTGTCGGGCTCTGTCGGGCTCTGTCGGGTTCTGTCGGGCTCTGTCGGGCTCTGTCGGGCTCTGTCGGGCTCTGTCGGGCTCTGTCGCGCTCTGTCGGGCTCTGTCGGGCTCTGTCAGGCTGTATTGGGCTCTGTCGGGCTCTGTCGGGCTCTGTGTAGGCTCTGTCGGGCTCTGTGTAGGCTCTGTCGGGCTCTGTCGGGCTCTGTCGGGCTCTGTCGGGCTCTGTCGGGCTCTGTCGGGCTCTGTGTAGGCTCTGTCGGGCTCTGTGTAGGCTCTGTCGGGCTCTGTCGGGCTCTGTCGGGCTCTGTCGGGCTCTGTCGGGCTCTGTCGGGCTCTGTCGGGCTCTGTCGGGCTCTGTCGGGCTCTACTGGGCTCTACTGGGCTCTACTGGGCTCTACTGGGCTCTGTCGTTCTCTATTGGGCTCTGTCGGACTCTGTCGTGCCCTGTCGGGCTCTGCCGGGCTCTGTCGGGCTCTGTCGGGCTGTATTGGGCTCTGTCGGGCTGTATTGGGCTCTGTCAGGCTGTATTGGTCTCTGTCGGGCTCTGTCGGGCTCTGTCGGGCTCTGTCGGGCTCTGTCGGGCTCTATTGGGCTCTGTCGGGCTCTACTGGGCTCCATTGGGCTCTGTCGGGCTCTGTCGGGCTCTGTCGGTCTCTGTCGGTCTCTGTCGGGCTCTGTCACGCTCTGTCGGGCTCTGTCGGGCTCTGTCGGGCTCTGTGTAGGCTCTGTCGGGCTCTGTGTAGGCTCTGTCGGGCTCTGTCGGGCTCTGTCGGGCTCTGTCGGGCTCTGTCGGGCTCTGTGTAGGCTCTGTCGGGCTCTGTGTAGGCTCTGTCGGGCTCTGTCGGGCTCTGTCGGTCTCTATTGGGCTCTGTCGGGCTCTGTCGGGCTCTGTCGTGCTGTATTGGGCACTGTCAGGCTGTATTGAGCTCTGTCGGGCTCTACCGGGCTCTGTCGGGCTCTGTCGGGCTCTACTGGGCTCTGTCGGGCTCTGTCGGGCTCTGTCGGGCTCTGTGTAGGCTCTGTCGGGCTCTGTCGGGCTCTGTCGGGCTCTGTGTAGGCTCTGTGTAGGCTCTGTCGGGCTCTGTCGGGCTCTGTCGGGCTCTGTCGGGCTCTGTCGGGCTCTGTCGTTCTCTATTGGGCTCTGTCGGGCTCTGTCGGGCTCTGTCGGGCTCTGTCGGGCTCTGTCGTTCTCTATTGGGCTCTGTCGGGCTCTGCCGTGCTCTGTCGGGCTCTGTCGGGCTGTATTGGGCTCTGTCAGGCTGTATTGGGCTCTGTTGGGCTCTGTCGGGCTCTGTCGGGCTCTGTCGGGCTCTATTGGGCTCTATTGGGCTCTGTCGGGCTCTTTTGGGCACTATTGGGCTCTGTCGGGCTCTGTTGGGCTCTGTCGGGCTCTGTGTAGGCTCTGTCGTTCTCTGTCGGGCTCTGTCGTTCTCTGTCGGGCTCTGTCGGGCTCTGTCGGGCTCTGTGTAGGCTCTGTCGGGCTCTGTGTAGGCTCTGTCGGGCTCTGTGTAGGCTCTGTGTAGGCTCTGTCGGGCTCTGTCGGGCTCTGTCGGGCTCTGTCGGGCTCTACTGGGCTCTGTCGGGCTCTGTCGGGCTCTGTCGGTCTCTACTGGGCTCTACTGGGCTCTGTCGGGCTCTGTCGGGCTCTGTCGGGCTCTGTCGGGCTCTGTCGGGCTCTACTGGGCTCTGTCGGGCTCTGTCGGGCTCTGTCGGGCTCTGTCGGGCTCTGTCGGGCTCTACTGGGCTCTGTCGGGCTCTGTCGGGCTCTGTCGGGCTCTTCTGGGCTCTGTCGGGCTCTGTCGGGCTCTGTCGGGCTCTGCTGGGCTCTGCTGGGCTCTACTGGGCCCTGTCGGGCCCTGTCGGGCCCTGTCGGGCTCTGTCGGGCTCTGTCGGGCTCTGTCGGGCTCTGTCGGGCTCTACTGGGCCCTGTCGGGCTCTGTCGGGCTCTGTCGGGCCCTGTCGGGCCCTGTCGGGCTCTACTGGGCTCTGTCGGGCTCTACTGGGCTCTACTGGGCTCTGTCGGGCTCTGTCGGGCTCTACTGGGCTCTACTGGGCTCTGTCGGGCTCTGTCGGGCTCTATCGGGTTCTACTGGGCTCTGTCGGGCTCTGTCGGGCTCTGTCGGGCCCTGTCGGGCCCTGTCAGGCTCTATTGGTCTGTGCTGGGCTCTGTCGGGCTCTGTCGGGCTCTGTCGGGCTCTGTCGGGCTCTACTGGGCTCTGTCGGGCTCTGTGTAGGCTCTGTCGGGCTCTGTCGGACTCTGTCGGGCTCTGTGTAGGCTCTGTCGGGCTCTGTCGGGATCTGTCAGGCTCTGTCGGGCTGTATTGGGCACTGTCAGGCTGTATTGAGCTCTGTCGGGCTCTGTCGGGATCTGTCGGGCTCTGTCGGGCTCTGTGTAGGCTCTGTGTGGGCTCTGTCGGGCTCTGTCGGGCTGTATTGGGCTCTGTCGGGCTCTGTTGGGCTCTGTGTAGGCTCTGTCGGGCTCTGTCGGGCTCTGTCGGGCTCTGTCGGGCTCTGTGTAGGCTCTGTCGGGCTGTGTCGGGCTGTGTCGGGCTGTGTCGGGCTGTGTCGGGCTGTGTCGGGCTGTGTCGGGCTGTGTCGGGCTGTGTCGGGCTCTGTCGGGCTGTGTCGGGCTCTGTCGGGCTCTGTCGGGCTCTGTCGGGCTCTGTCCGGCTGTATTGGGCACTGTCAGGCTGTATTGAGCTCTGTCGGGCTCTGTCGGGCTCTGTCGGGCTCTGTCGGGTTCTGTCGGGCTCTGTGTAGGCTCTGTCGGGCTCTGTCGGGCTCTGTCGGGCTCTGTCGGGCTCTGTCGCGCTCTGTCGGGCTCTGTCGGGCTCTGTCAGGCTGTATCGGGCTCTGTGTAGGCTCTGTCGGGCTCTGTGTAGGCTCTGTCGGGCTCTGTGTAGGCTCTGTCGGGCTCTGTGTAGGCTCTGTCGGGCTCTGTCGGGCTCTGTCGGGCTCTGTGTAGGCTCTGTCAGGCTCTGTCGGGCTCTGTCGGGCTCTGTCGGGCTCTGTGTAGGCTCTGTCGGGCTCTGTCGGGCTCTGTCCGGCTCTACTGGGCTCTACTGGGCTCTACTGGGCTCTACTGGGCTCTACTGGGCTCTACTGGGCTCTACTGGGCTCTGTCGTTCTCTATTGGGCTCTGTCGGACTCTGTCGTGCCCTGTCGGGCTCTGTCGGGCTGTATTGGGCTCTGTCGGGCTGTATTGGGCTCTGTCAGGCTGTATTGGGCTCTGTCGGGCTCTGTCGGGCTCTGTCGGGCTCTGTCGGGCTCTGTCGGGCTCTGTCGGGCTCTATTGGGCTCTGTCGGGCTCTACTGGGCTCCATTGGGCTCTGTCGGGCTCTGTTGGGCTCTGTCGGTCTCTGTCGGTCTCTGTCGGGCTCTGTCACGCTCTATCGGGCTCTGTGTAGGCTCTGTCGGGCTCTGTGTAGGCTCTGTCGGGCTCTGTGTAGGCTCTGTCGGGCTCTGTGTAGGCTCTGTCGGGCTCTGTCGGGCTCTGTCGGGCTCTGTGTAGGCTCTGTGTAGGCTCTGTCGGGCTCTGTCGGGCTCTGTCGGGCTCTGTCGGGCTCTGTCGTTCTCTATTGGGCTCTGTCGGGCTCTGCCGTGCTCTGTCGGGCTCTGTCGGGCTCTGTCGGGCTCTGTCGGGCTCTGTCGGGCTCTGTCGGGCTCTGTCGGGCTCTGTCGGGCTCTGTCGGGCTCTATTGGGCTCTGTCGTTCTCTATTGGGCTCTGTCCGGCTCTGTCGGGCTCTGCCGTGCTCTGTCGGGCTCTGTCGGGCTGTATTGGGCTCTGTCAGGCTGTATTGGGCTCTGTTGGGCTCTGTCGGGGTCTGTCGGGCTCTGTCGGGCTCTATTGGGCTCTATTGGGCTCTGTCGGGCTCTTTTGGGCACTATTGGGCTCTGTCGGGCTCTGTTGGGCTCTGTCGGGCTCTGTGTAGGCTCTGTCGTTCTCTGTCGGGCTCTGTCGTTCTCTCTCGGGCTCTGTCGGGCTCTGTCGGGCTCTGTCGGGCTCTGTGTAGGCTCTGTCGGGCTCTGTGTAGGCTCTGTCGGGCTCTGTGTAGGCTCTGTCGGGCTCTGTCGGGCTCTGTCGGGCTCTGTCGGGCTCTGTCGTTCTCTATTGGGCTCTGTCGGGCTCTGTCGGGCTCTGTCGGGCTCTGTGTAGGCTCTGTCGGGCTCTGTCGGGCTCTGTCGGGCTCTGTCGGGCTCTGTCGGGCTCTGTCGGGCTCTGTCGGGCTCTACTGGGCTCTACTGGGCTCTGTCGGGCTCTACTGGGCTCTGTCGGGCTCTGTCGGGCTCTGTCGGGCTCTGTCGGGCTCTACTGGGCTCTGTCGGGCCCTGTCGGGCCCTGTCGGGCCCTGTCGGGCCCTGTCGGGCTCTACTGGGCTCTGTCGGGCTCTACTGGGCTCTACTGGGCTCTACTGGGCTCTACTGGGCTCTGTCGGGCTCTGTCGGGCTCTGTCGGGCTCTACTGGGCTCTGTCGGGCTCTATCGGGTTCTACTGGGCTCTGTCGGGCTCTGTCGGGCTCTGTCGGGCCCTGTCGGGCCCTGTCAGGCTCTATTGGTCTGTGATGGGCTCTGTCGGGCTCTGTCGGGCTCTGTCGGGCTCTGTCGGGCTCTACTGGGCTCTGTCGGGCTCTGTCGGGCTCTGTCGGGCTCTGTCGGGCTCTGTCGGGCTCTACTGGGCTCTGTCGGGCTCTGTCGGGCTCTGTCGGGCCTTGTCGGGCTCTACTGGGCCCTGTCGGGCCCTGTCGGGCCCTGTCGGGCTCTGTCGGGCCCTGTCGGGCCCTGTCGGGCTCTATTGGGCTGTGCTGGGCTCTGTCGGGCTCTACTGGGCTCTGTCGGGCTCTGTCGGGCTCTGTCGGGCTCTACTGGGCTCTGTCGGGCTCTGTCGGGCTCTGTCGGGCTCTACTGGGCTCTGTCGGGCTCTGTCGGGCTCTACTGGGCTCTGTCGGGCTCTGTCGGGCTCTGTCGGGCTCTACTGGGCTCTGTCGGGCTCTGTCGGGCTCTGTCGGGCTCTGTCGGGCTCTACTGGGCTCTGTCGGGCTCTGTCGGGCTCTGTCGGGCTCTACTGGGCTCTGTCGGGCTCTACTGGGCTCTGTCGGGCTCTACTGGGGTCTGTCGGGCTCTGTCGGGCTCTGTCGGGCTCTACTGGGCTCTACTGGGCTCTGTCGGGCCCTGTCAGGCCCTGTCGGGCCCTGTCGGGCTCTGTCGGGCTCTGTCGGGCTCTACTGGGCTCTGTCGGGCTCTGTCGAGCTCTGTCGGGCACTATTGGGCTCTGTCGGGCTCTCTCAGGCTCTGTCGGGCTCTGTCGGGCTCTGTCGGGCTCTTCTGGGCTCTGTCGAGCTCTTCTGGGCTCTGTCGGGCTCTGTCGGGCTCTGTCGGGCTCTACTGGGCTCTACTGGGCTCTGTCGGGCTCTGTCGGGCTCTGTCGGGCTCTGTCGGGCTCTACTGGGCTCTGTCGGGCTCTGTCGGGCTCTACTGGGCTCTACTGGGCTCTGTCGGGCTCTGTCGGGCTGTGTCGGGCTCTTTCGGGCTGTGTCGGGCTGTGTCGGGCTCTGTCGGGCTCTACTGGGCTCTGTCGGGCTCTGTCGGGCTCTGTCGGGCTCTGTCGGGCTCTACTGGGCTCTGTCGGGCTCTGTCGGTCTCTACTGGGCTCTGTCGGGCCCTGTCGGGCTCTGTCGGGCCCTGTCGGGCTCTGTCGGGCTCTGTCGGGCTCTGTCGGGTTCTGTCGGGCTCTACTGGGCCCTGTCGGGCTCTGTCGGGCTCTGTCGGGCTCTGTCGGGCTCTGTCGGGCTCTGTCGGGCTCTACTGGGCTCTGTCAGGCTCTGTCGGGCTCTGTCGGGCTCTGTCGGGCTCTACTGGGCTCTACTGGGCTCTGTCGGGCTCTGTCGGGCTCTGTCGGGCTCTACTGGGCTCTGTCGGGCTCTGTCGGGCTCTGTCGGGCTCTGGCGGGCTCTGTCGGGCTCTGTCGGGCTCTGTCGGGCTCTACTGGGCTCTGTCGGGCTCTGTCGGGCTCTGTCGGGCTCTGTCGGGCTCTGTCGGGCTCTACTGGGCTCTGTCGGGCTCTGTCGGGCTCTGTCGGGCTCTGTCGGGCTCTACTGGGCTCTGTCGGGCTCTGTCGGGCTCTGTCAGGCTCTGTCGGGCTCTACTGGGCTCTGTCGGGCTCTGTCGGGCTCTGTCGGGCTCTGTCGGGCTCTGTCGGGCTCTGTCGGGCTCTACTGGGCTCTGTCGGGCTCTTTCGGGCTCTACTGGTCTCTACTGGACTCTGTCGGGCTCTGTCGGGCTCTGTCGGGCTCTACTGGGCTCTGTCGGGCTCTGTCGGGCTCTGTCGGGCTCTACTGGGCTCTGTCGGGCTCTGTCGGGCTCTGTCGTGCTCTACTGGGCTCTGTCGGGCTCTGTCGGGCCCTGTCGGGCCCTGTCGGGCTCTGTCGGGCTCTGTCGGCCTCTACTGGGCTCTGTCGGGCTCTGTCGGGCTCTGTCGGGCTCTGTCGGGCTCTGTCGGGCTCTACTGGGCTCTGTCGGGCTCTGTTGGGCCCTGTCGGGCCCTGTCGGGCTCTGTCGGGCTATACTGGGCCCTGTCGGGCCCTGTCGGGCCCTGTCGGGCTCTGTCGGGCTCTGTCGGGCTCTACTGGGCCCTGTCGGGCCCTGTCGGGCCCTGTCGGGCTCTGTCGGGCTCTGTCGGCCTCTACTGGGCTCTGTCGGGCTCTGTCGGGCTCTGTCGGGCTCTGTCGGGCTCTGTCGGGCTCTGTCGGGCTCTACTGGGCTCTGTCGGGCCCTGTCGGGCCCTGTCGGGCCCTGTCGGGCTCTGTCGGGCTCTGTCGGGCTCTGTCGGGCTATACTGGGCCCTGTCGGGCCCTGTCGGGCCCTGTCGGGCTCTGTCGGGCTCTGTCGGGCTCTGTCGGGACCTGTCGGGCTCTGTCGGGCTCTGTCGGGCTCTGTCGGGCTCTACTGGGCTCTGTCGAGCCCTGTCGGGCTCTGTCGGGCTCTGTCGGGCTCTGTCGGGCTCTGTCGGGCCCTGTCGGGCTCTGTCGGGCTCTACTGGGCTCTGTCGGGCTCTACTGGGCTCTGTCGGGCTCTACTGGGCTCTGTCGGGCTCTACTGGGCTCTGTCGGGCTCTACTGGGCTCTACTGGGCCCTGTCGGGCTCTGTCGGGCTCTGTCGGGCTCTGTCGGGCTCTGTCGGGCCCTGTCGGGACCTTTCGGGCCCTGTCGGGCCCTGTCGGGCTCTGTCGGGCTCTGTCGGGCTCTGTCGGGCTCTACTGGGCCCTGTCGGGCCTTGTCGGGCCCTGTCGGGCCCTGTCGGGCCCTGTCGGGCTCTGTCGGGCTCTGTCGGGCTCTACTGGCCCCTGTCGGGCCCTGTCGGGCCCTGTCGGGCCCTGTCGGGCCCTGTCGGGCTCTGTCGGGCCCTGTCGGGCTCTCTCGGGCCCTGTCGGGCTCTCTCGGGCCCTGTCGGGCTCTACGGGGCTCTACTGGGCTCTGTAGGGCTCTGTCGGGCCCTGTCGGGCCCTGTCGGGCTCTACTGGGCTCTGTTGGGCTCTGTTGGGCTCTGTCGGGCTCTACTGGGCTCTGTCGGGCTCTGTCGGGCTCTGTCGGGCTCTGTCGGGCTCTGTCGGGCTCTGTCGGGCTCTACTGGGCCCTGTCGGGCCCTGTCGGGCCCTGTCGGCCTCTGTCGGGCTCTACTGGGCCCTGTCGGGCCCTGTCGGGACCTGTCGGGCTCTGTCGGGCTCTACTGGGCTCTGTCGGGCTCTGTCGGGTTCTCTCGGGCTCTGTCGGGTTCTGTCGGGCTCTACTGGGTTCTACTGGGCTCTGTCGGGCCCTGTCGGGCCCTGTCGGGCCCTGTCGGGCTCTGTCGGGCTCTGTCGGGCTCTGTCGGGCTCTGTCGGGCTCTGTCAGGCTCTACTGGGCCCTGTCGGGCTCTGTCTGGCTCTGTCGGGCTCTTCTGGGCTCTGTCGGGCTCTGTCGGGCTCTGTCGGGCTCTGTCGGGCTCTGTCGGGCTCTACTGGGCTCTACTGGGCCCTGTCGGGCCCTGTCGGGCTCTGTCGGGCTCTGTCGGGCTCTGTCGGGTTCTGTCGGGCTCTGTCGGGCTCTAGTGGGCCCTGTCGGGCCCGGTCGGGCCCTGTCGGGCCCTGTCGGGCTCTGTCGGGCTCTGTCGGGCTCTGTCGGGCTCTACTGGGCCCTGTCGGGCCCTGTCGGGCCCGGTCGGGATCTGTCGGGCTCTGTCGGGCTTTGTCTGGCTCTACTGGGCCCTGTCGGGCCCTGTCGGGCCCTGTCGGGCTCTGTCGGGCTTTGTCGGGCTATACTGGGCCCTGTCGGGCCCTGTCGGGCTCTGTCGGGCTCTGTCGGGCTCTGTCGGGCTCTACTGGGCCCTGTCGGGCTCTGTCGGGCTCTGTCGGGCTCTACTGGGCCCTGTCGGGCCCTGTCGGGCTCTACTGGGCTCTGTCGGGCTCTGTCAGGCTCTGTCGGGCTCTGTCGGGCTCTGTCGGGCTCTGTCGGGCTCTACTGGGCCCTGTCGGGCCCTGTCGGGCCCTGTCGGGCTCTGTCGGGCTCTACTGGGCTCTACTGGGTTCTGTCGGGCTCTGTCGGGCCCTGTCGGGCCCTGTCGGGCTCTGTCGGGCTCTGTCGGGCTCTACTGGGCTCTGTCGGGCTCTGTCGGGTCCTGTCGGGTCCTGTCGGGCTCTGTCGGGCTCTGTCGGGCTCTGTCGGGCTCTGTCGGGCTCTGTCGGGCTATACTGGGCCCTGTCGGGCTCTGTCGGGCTCTGTCGGGCCCTGTCGGGCCCTGTCGGGCCCTGTCGGGCTCTGTCGGGCTCTGTCGGGCTCTCCTGGGCCCTGTCGGGCTCTGTCGGGCTCTCTCGGGCTCTACTGGGCTCTGTCGGGCTCTACTGGGCTCTACTGGGCCCTGTCGGGCCCTGTCGGGCTCTACTGGGCCCTGTCGGGCCCTGTCGGGCCCTGTCGGGCTCTGTCGGGCTCTACTGGGCTCTACTGGGCCCTGTCGGGCCCTGTCGGGCCCTGTCGGGCTCTGTCGGGCTCTGTCGGGCTCTACTGGGCTCTGTCGGGCTCTGTCGGGCTCTGTCGGGCTCTGTCGGGCTCTACTGGGCTCTGTCGGGCTCTGTCGGGCTCTGTCGGGCCCTGTCGGGCCCTGTCGGGCTCTGTCGGGCTCTGTCGGGCTATACTGGGCCCTGTCGGGCCCTGTCGGGCTCTGTCGGGCCCTGTCGGGCTCTACTGGGCTCTACTGGGCTCTGTCGGGCTCTGTCGGGCTCTGTCGGGCTCTACTGGGCTCTACTGGGCCCTGTCGGGCCCTGTCGGGCCCTGTCGGGCTCTGTCGGGCTCTACTGGGCTCTACTGGGCCCTGTCGGGCCCTGTCGGGCTCTGTCGGGCTCTGTCGGGCTCTGTCGGGCTCTACTGGGCTCTGTCGGGTTCTGTCTAGCTCTGTCGGGCTCTGTCGGGCTCTGTCGGGCTCTGTCGGGCTCTGTCGGGCTCTGTCGGGCTCTACTGTGCTCTGTCGGGCTCTGTCGGGCTCTGTCGGGCTCTACTGGGCCCTGTCGGGCCCTGTCGGGCTCTGTCGGGCTCTGTCGGGATCTACTGGGCCCTGTCGGGCCCTGTCGGGCCCTGTCGGGCCCTGTCGGGCCCTGTCGGTCTCTGTCGGGCTCTGTCGGGCTCTGTCGGGCTCTGTCGGGCTCTACTGGGCTCTGTCGCGCCCTGTCGGGCCCTGTCGGGCCCTGTCGGGCCCTGTCGGGCCCTGTCGGGCTCTGTCGGGCTCTGTCGGGCTCTGTCGGGCTCTACTGGGCCCTGTCGGGCCCTGTCGGGCCCCGTCGGGCCCTGTCGGGCTCTGTCGGGCCCTGTCGGGCTCTGTCGGGCTCTGTCTGGCTCTACTGGGCTCTGTCGGGCCCTGTCGGGCCCTGTCGGGCCCTGTCGGGCTCTGTCGGGCTCTGTCGGGCTCTGTCGGGCTATACTGGGCCCTGTCGGGCCCTGTAGGGCTCTGTCGGGCCCTGTCGGGCCCTGTCGGGCTCTGTCGGGCTCTGTCGGGCTCTGTCGGGCTCTGTCGGGCTCTACTGGGCCCTGTCGGGCTCTGTCGGGCTCTGTCGGGCTCTGTCGGGCTCTGTCGGGCTCTACTGGGCCCTGTCGGGCCCTGTCGGGCTCTACTGGGCTCTGTCGGGCTCTGTCGGGCTCTGTCGGGCTCTGTCGGGCTCTACTGGGCTCTACCGGGCCCTGTCGGGCCCTGTCGGGCCCTGTCGGGCTCTGTCGGGCTCTACTGGGCTCTACTGGGCCCTGTCGGGCCCTGTCGGGCCCTGTCGGGCCCTGTTGGGCTCTGTCGGGCTCTGTCGGGCTCTGTCGGGCTCTGTCGGGCTCTACTGGGCTCTGTCGGGCTCTGTTGGGCCCTGTCGGGCTCTGTCGGGCTCTGTCGGGCTCTGTCGGGCTATACTGGGCCCTGTCGGGCTCTGTCGGGCCCTGTCGGGCCCTGTCGGGCCCTGTCGGGCCCTGTCGGGCTCTGTCGGGCTCTGTCGGGCTCTCCTGGGCCCTGTCGGGCTCTGTCGGGCTCTGTCGGGCCCTGTCGGGTTCTGTCGGGCCCTGTCGGGCTCTGTCGGGCTCTGTCGGGCTCTGTCGGGCTCTCTGGGCTCTGTCGGGCTCTGTCGGGCTCTGTCGGGCCCTGTCGGGCCCTGTCGGGCTCTGTCGGGCTCTGTCGGGCTCTGTCGGGCTCTGTCGGGCTCTACTGGGCTCTGTCGGGCTCTACTGGGCTCTACTGGGCCCTGTCGGGCTCTGTCGGGCTCTGTCGGGCTCTGTCGGGCTCTACTGGGCCCTGTCGGGCTCTGTCGGGCTCTGTCGGGCTCTGTCGGGCTCTGTCGGGCTCTTTCGGGCTCTACTGGGCCCTGTCGGGCTCTGTCGGGCTCTGTCGGGCTCTGTCGGGCTCTGTCGGGCTCTGTCGGGCTCTACTGGGCTCTGTCGGGCTCTGTCGGGCTCTGTCGGGCTCTACTGGGCTCTACTGGGCTCTGTCGGGCCCTGTCGGGCCCTGTCGGGCTCTGTCAGGCTCTGTCGGGCTCTGTCGGGCTCTACTGGGCTCTACTGGGATCTGTCGGGCTCTGTCGGGCTCTGTCGGGCTCTGTCGGGCTCTGTCGGGCTCTACTGGGCTCTGTCGGGCTCTGTCGGGCCCTGTCGGGCTCTGTCGGGCTCTGTCGGGCTCTGTCGGGCTATACTGGGCCCTGTCGGGCTCTGTCGGGCTCTGTCAGGCTCTGTCGGGCTCTGTCGGGCCCTGTCGGGCTCTGTCGGGCCCTGTCGGGCTCTACTGGGCTCTACTGGGCTCTGTCGGGCTCTGTCGGGCTCTGTCGGGCTCTACTGGGCTCTACTGGGCTCTGTCGGGCCCTGTCGGGCCCTGTCGGGCTCTGTCGGGCTCTACTGGGCTCTACTGGGCTCTGTCGGGCTCTGTCGGGCTCTACTGGGCTCTGTCGGGCTCTGTCTGGCTCTGTCGGGCTCTGTCGGGCTCTGTCGGGCTCTGTCGGGCTCTACTGGGCTCTGTCGGGCTCTGTCGGGCTCTGTCGGGCTCTGTCGGACTCTGTCGGGCTCTACTGGGCTCTACTGGGCTCTGTCGGGCTCTGTCGGGCTCTGTCGGGCTCTACTGGGCCCTGTCGGGCCCTGTCGGGCCCTGTCGGGCTCTACTGGGCTCTGTCGGGCTCTGTCGGGCTCTGTCGGGCTCTGTCGGGCTCTGTCGGGCTCTGTCGGGCTCTGTCGGGCTCTGTCGGGCTCTACTGGGCTCTGTCGGGCTCTGTCGGGCCCTGTCGGGCCCTGTCGGGCTCTGTCGGGCTCTGTCGGGCTCTACTGGGCCCTGTCGGGCCCTGTCGGGCCCGGTCGGGATCTGTCGGGCCCTGTCGGGCCCTGTCGGGCTCTGTCGGGCCCTGTCGGGCCCTGTCGGGCCCGGTCGGGCTCTGTCGGGCTCTGTCGAGCTCTGTCGGGCTCTACTGGGCCCTGTCGGGCCCTGTCGGGCCCTGTCGGGCTCTGTCGGGCTCTGTCGGGCTCTGTCGGGCTATACTGGGCCCTGTCGGGCTCTGTCGGGCTCTGTCGGGCCCTGTCGGGCTCTGTCGGGCTCTGTCGGGCTCTGTCGGGCTCTGTCGGGCTCTACTGGGCCCTGTCGGGCTCTGTCGGGCTCTACTGGGCCCTGTCGGGCCCTGTCGGGCCCTGTCGGGCTCTACTGGGCTCTGTCGGGCTCTGTCGGGCTCTGTCGGGCTCTACTGGGCTCTACTGGCCTCTGTCGGGCCCTGTCGGGCTCTGTCGGGCTCTGTCGGGCTCTGTCGGGCTCTACTGGGCTCTGTCGGGCTCTGTCGGGCCCTGTCGGGCCCTGTCGGGCTCTGTCGGGCTCTGTCGGGCTCTGTCGGGCTCTACTGGGCTCTGTCGGGCTCTGTCGGGCTCTGTCGGGCTCTGTCGGGCTTTACTGGGCTCTGTCGGGCCCTGTCGGGCCCTGTCGGGCTCTGTCGGGCTCTGTCGGGCCCTGTCGGACTATACTGGGCCCTGTCGGGCTCTGTCGGGCTCTGTCGGGCTCTACTGGGCCCTGTCGGGCTCTGTCGGGCTCTGTCGGGCTCTGTCGGGCTCTGTCGGGCTCTACTGGGCCCTGTCGGGCCCTGTCGGGCTCTACTGGGCCCTGTCGGGCTCTGTCGGGCTCTGTCGGGCTCTGTCGGGCTCTACTGGGCCCTGTCGGGCTCTGTCGGGCTATACTGGGCCCTGTCGGGCCCTGTAGGGCTCTGTCGGGCCCTGTCGGGCCCTGTCGGGCTCTGTCGGGCCCTGTCGGACTATACTGGGCCCTGTCGGGCTCTGTCGGGCTCTGTCGGGCTCTACTGGGCCCTGTCGGGCTCTGTCGGGCTCTGTCGGGCTCTGTCGGGCTCTACTGGGCCCTGTCGGGCCCTGTCGGGCTCTACTGGGCTCTGTCGGGCTCTGTCGGGCTCTGTCGGGCTCTGTCGGGCTCTGTCGGGCTCTACTGGGCTCTACTGGGCCCTGTCGGGCCCTGTCGGGCTCTGTCGGGCTCTACTGGGCTCTACTGGGCTCTGTCGGGCCCTGTCGGGCCCTGTTGGGCTCTGTCGGGCTCTGTCGGGCTCTGTCGGGCTCTGTCGGGCTCTGTCGGGCTCTAGTGGGCTCTGTCGGGCTCTGTCGGGCCCTGTCGGGCTCTGTCGGGCTCTGTCGGGCTCTGTCGGGCTATACTGGGCCCTGTCGGGCTCTGTCGGGCACTGTCGGGCCCTGTCGGGCCCTGTCGGGCTCTGTCGGGCTCTGTCGGGCTCTGTCGGGCTCTGTCGGGCTCTCCTGGGCCCTGTCGGGCTCTGTCGGGCCCTGTCGGGTTCTGTCGGGCCCTGTCGGGCTCTGTCGGGCTCTGTCGGGCTCTGTCGGGCTCTCTGGGCTCTGTCGGGCTCTGTCGGGCTCTGTCGGGCTCTGTCGGGCTCTGTCGGGCTCTGTCGGGCTCTACTGGGCCCTGTCGGGCTCTGTCGGGCCCTGTCGGGCCCTGTCGGGCCCTGTCGGGCCCTGTCGGGCTCTGTCGGGCTCTGTCGGGCTCTACTGGCCCCTGTCGGGCCCTGTCGGGCCCTATCGGGCTCTGTCGGGCCCTGTCGGGCCCTGTCGGGCCCTGTCGGGCTCTGTCGGGCCCTGTCGGGCTCTCTCGGGCCCTGTCGGGCTCTACGGGGCTCTACTGGGCTCTGTAGGGCTCTGTCGGGCCCTGTCGGGCCCTGTCGGGCTCTACTGGGCTCTGTTGGGCTCTGTCGGGCTCTGTCGGGCTCTGTCGGGCTCTGTCGGGCTCTGTCGGGCTCTGTCGGGCTCTACTGGGCCCTGTCGGGCCCTGTCGGGCCCTGTCGGGCTCTGTCGGGCTCTACTGGGCCCTGTCGGGCCCTGTCGGGCTCTGTCGGGCTCTACTGGGCTCTGTCGGGCTCTGTCGGGTTCTGTCGGGCTCTGTCGGGTTCTGTCGGGCTCTACTGGGTTCTACTGGGCTCTGTCGGGCCCTGTCGGGCCCTGTCGGGCCCTGTCGGGCCCTGTCGGGCTCTGTCGGGCTCTGTCGGGCTCTGTCGGGCTCTGTCAGGCTCTACTGGGCCCTGTCGGGCCCTGTCGGGCTCTGTCTGGCTCTGTCGGGCTCTTCTGGGCTCTGTCGGGCTCTGTCGGGCTCTGTCGGGCTCTGTCGGGCTCTACTGGGCTCTACTGGGCCCTGTCGGGCCCTGTCGGGCTCTGTCGGGCTCTGTCGCGCTCTGTCGGGCTCTGTCGGGCTCTGTCGGGCTCTAGTGGGCCCTGTCGGGCCCGGTCGGGCCCTGTCGGGCCCTGTCGGGCCCTGTCGGGCTCTGTCGGGCTCTGTCGGGCTCTACTGGGCCCTGTCGGGCCCTGTCGGGCCCGGTCGGGATCTGTCGGGCTCTGTCGGGCTTTGTCTGGCTCTACTGGGCCCTGTCGGGCCCTGTCGGGCCCTGTCGGGCTCTGTCGGGCTCTGTCGGGCTATACTGGGCCCTGTCGGGCCCTGTCGGGCCCTGTCGGGCTCTGTCGGGCTCTGTCGGGCTCTGTCGGGCTCTACTGGGCCCTGTCGGGCTCTGTCGGGCTCTGTCGGGCTCTACTGGGCCCTGTCGGGCCCTGTCGGGCTCTACTGGGCTCTGTCGGGCTCTGTCAGGCTCTGTCGGGCTCTGTCGGGCTCTGTCGGGCTCTACTGGGCTCTACTGGGCCCTGTCGGGCCCTGTCGGGCCCTGTCGGGCTCTGTCGGGCTCTACTGGGCTCTACTGGGTTCTGTCGGGCCCTGTCGGGCCCTGTCGGGCCCTGTCGGGCTCTGTCGGGCTCTGTCGGGCTCTGTCGGGCTCTACTGGGCTCTGTCGGGCTCTGTCGGGCCCTGTCGGGTCCTGTCGGGCTCTGTCGGGCTCTGTCGGGCTCTGTCGGGCTATACTGGGCCCTGTCGGGCTCTGTCGGGCTCTGTCAGGCTCTGTCGGGCCCTGTCGGGCCCTGTCGGGCTCTGTCGGGCTCTGTCGGGCTCTCCTCGGCCCTGTCGGGCTCTGTCGGGCTCTGTCGGGCTCTACTGGGCTCTGTCGGGCTCTACTGGGCTCTACTGGGCCCTGTCGGGCCCTGTCGGGCTCTACTGGGCTCTGTCGGGCCCTGTCGGGCCCTGTCGGGCTCTGTCGGGCTCTACTGGGCTCTACTGGGCTCTGTCGGGCCCTGTCGGGCCCTGTCGGGCCCTGTCGGGCTCTGTCGGGCTCTGTCGGGCTCTACTGGGCTCTGTCGGGCTCTGTCGGGCTCTGTCGGGCTCTGTCGGGCTCTACTGGGCTCTGTCGGGCTCTGTCGGGCTCTGTCGGGCCCTGTCGGGCTCTGTCGGGCTCTGTCGGGCTCTGTCGGGCTATACTGGGCCCTGTCGGGCCCTGTCGGGCTCTGTCGGGCCCTGTCGGGCTCTACTGGGCTCTACTGGGCTCTGTCGGGCTCTGTCGGGCTCTGTCGGGCCCTACTGGGCTCTACTGGGTTCTGTCGGGCCCTGTCGGGCCCTGTCGGGCTCTGTCGGGCTCTACTGGGCTCTACTGGGCTCTGTCGGGCCCTGTCGGGCCCCGTCGGGCTCTGTCGGGCTCTGTCGGGCTCTGTCGGGCTCTGTCGGGCTCTACTGGGCTCTGTCGGGTTCTGTCTAGCTCTGTCGGGCTCTGTCGGGCTCTGTCGGGCTCTGTCGGGCTCTACTGGGCTCTGTCGGGCTCTGTCGGGCTCTGTCGGGCTCTACTGGGCCCTGTCGGGCCCTGTCGGGCTCTGTCGGGATCTGTCGGGCTCTGTCGGGCTCTACTGGGCCCTGTCGGGCCCTGTCGGTCTCTGTCGGTCTCTGTCGGGCTCTGTCGGGCTCTGTCGGGCTCTGTCGGGCTCTACTGGGCCCTGTCGGGCTCTGTCGGGCCCTGTCGGGCCCTGTCGGGCCCTGTCGGGCTCTGTCGGGCTCTGTCGGGCTCTACTGGCCCCTGTCAGGCCCTGTCGGGCCCTGTCGGGCCCTGTCGGGCCCTGTCGGGCTCTGTCGGGCCCTGTCGGGCCCTGTCGGGCCCTGTCGGGCTCTCTCGGGCCCTGTCGGGCTCTACGGGGCTCTACTGGGCTCTGTAGGGCTCTGTCGGGCCCTGTCGGGCCCTGTCGGGCTCTACTGGGCTCTGTTGGGCTCTGTCGGGCTCTCTCGGGCTCTGTCGGGCTCTACTGGGCTCTGTCGGGCTCTGTCGGGCTCTGTCGGGCTCTGTCGGGCTCTGTCGGGCTCTGTCGGGTTCTACTGGGCCCTGTCGGGCCCTGTCGGGCCCTGTCGGGCTCTGTCGGGCTCTACTGGGCCCTGTCGGGCCCTGTCGGGCCCTGTCGGGCTCTGTCGGGCTCTACTGGGCTCTGTCGGGCTCTGTCGGGTTCTGTCGGGCTCTGTCGGGTTCTGTCGGGCTCTACTGGGTTCTACTGGGCCCTGTCGGGCCCTGTCGGGCCCTGTCGGGCCCTGTCGGGCTCTGTCGGGTTCTGTCGGGCTCTGTCGGGCTCTGTCGGGCTCTGTCTGGCTCTACTGGGCCCTGTCGGGCCCTGTCGGGCTCTGTCTGGCTCTGTCGGGCTCTTCTGGGCTCTGTCGGGCTCTGTCGGGCTCTGTCGGGCTCTGTCGGGCTCTACTGGGCTCTACTGGGCCCTGTCGGGCCCTGTCGGGCTCTGTCGGGCTCTGTCGGGCTCTGTCGGGCTCTGTCGGGTTCTGTCGGGCTCTGTCGGGCTCTAGTGGGCCCTGTCGGGCCCGGTCGGGCCCTGTCGGGCCCTGTCGGGCCCTGTCGGGCTCTGTCGGGCTCTGTCGGGCTCTACTGGGCCCTGTCGGGCCCTGTCGGGCCCGGTCGGGATCTGTCGGGCTCTGTCGGGCTTTGTCTGGCTCTACTGGGCCCTGTCGGGCTCTGTCGGGCTATACTGGGCCCTGTCGGGCTCTGTCGGGCCCTGTCGGGCTCTGTCGGGCTCTGTCGGGCTCTGTCGGGCTCTACTGGGCCCTGTCGGGCTCTGTCGGGCTCTGTCGGGCTCTACTGGGCCCTGTCGGGCCCTGTCGGGCTCTACTGGGCTCTGTCGGGCTCTGTCAGGCTCTGTCGGGCTCTGTCGGGCTCTACTGGGCTCTACTGGGCCCTGTCGGGCCCTGTCGGGCCCTGTCGGGCTCTGTCGGGCTCTACTGGGCTCTACTGGGTTCTGTCGGGCCCTGTCGGGCCCTGTCGGGCTCTGTCGGGCTCTGTCGGGCTCTACTGGGCTCTACTGGGCTCTGTCGGGCTCTGTTGGGCCCTGTCGGGTCCTGTCGGGCTCTGTCGGGCTCTGTCGGGCTCTGTCGGGCTCTGTCGGGCTCTGTCGGGCTATACTGGGCCCTGTCGGGCTCTGTCGGGCTCTGTCAGGCTCTGTCGGGCCCTGTCGGGCTCTGTCGGGCTCTGTCGGGCTCTCCTGGGCTCTGTCGGGCTCTGTCGGGCTCTGTCGGGCTCTACTGGGCTCTGTCGGGCTCTACTGGGCTCTACTGGGCCCTGTCGGGCCCTGTCGGGCTCTACTGGGCTCTGTCGGGCCCTGTCGGGCCCTGTCGGGCTCTGTCGGGCTCTACTGGGCTCTACTGGGCTCTGTCGGGCCCTGTCGGGCCCTGTCGGGCCCTGTCGGGCTCTGTCGGGCTCTGTCGGGCTCTACTGCGCTCTGTCGGGCTCTGTCGGGCTCTGTCGGGCTCTGTCGGGCTCTACTGGGCTCTGTCGGGCTCTGTCGGGCTCTGTCGGGCCCTGTCGGGCCCTGTCGGGCTCTGTCGGGCTCTGTCGGGCTCTGTCGGGCTATACTGGGCCCTGTCGGGCCCTGTCGGGCTCTGTCGGGCCCTGTCGGGCTCTACTGGGCTCTACTGGGCTCTGTCGGGCTCTGTCGGGCTCTGTCGGTCTCTACTGGGCTCTACTGGGTTCTGTCGGGCCCTGTCGGGCCCTGTCGGGCTCTGTCGGGCTCTACTGGGCTCTACTGGGCTCTGTCGGGCCCTGTCGGGCCCTGTCGGGCCCTGTCGGGCTCTGTCGGGCTCTGTCGGGCTCTGTCGGGTTCTGTCTAGCTCTGTCGGGCTCTGTCGGGCTCTGTCGGGCTCTGTCGGGCTCTGTCGGGCTCTGTCGGGCTCTACTGGGCTCTGTCGGGCTCTGTCGGGCTCTGTCGGGCTCTACTGGGCCCTGTCGGGCCCTGTCGGGCTCTGTCGGGATCTGTCGGGCTCTGTCGGGCTCTACTGGGCCCTGTCGGGCCCTGTCGGTCTCTGTCGGTCTCTGTCGGTCTCTGTCGGGCTCTGTCGGGCTCTGTCGGGCTCTGTCGGGCTCTGTCGGGCTCTGTCGGGCTCTGTGGGGCTCTACTGGGCTCTCTCGCGCCCTGTCGGGCCCTGTCGGGCCCTGTCGGGCTCTGTCGGGCTCTGTCGGGTTCTGTCGGGCTCTGTCGGGCTCTGTCGGGCTCTACTGGGCCCTGTCGGGCCCTGTCGGGCCCCGTCGGGCCCTGTCGGGCTCTGTCGGGCCCTGTCGGGCTCTGTCGGGCTCTGTCTGGCTCTACTGGGCTCTGTCGGGCCCTGTCGGGCCCTGTCGGGCCCTGTCGGGCTCTGTCGGGCTCTGTCGGGCTATACTGGGCCCTGTAGGGCCCTGTCGGGCCCTGTCGGGCCCTGTCGGGCCCTGTCGGGCCCTGTCGGGCTCTGTCGGGCTCTGTCGGGCTCTGTCGGGCTCTACTGGGCCCTGTCGGGCTCTGTCGGGCTCTGTCGGGCTCTGTCGGGCTCTACTGGGCCCTGTCGGGCCCTGTCGGGCTCTACTGGGCTCTGTCGGGCTCTGTCGGGCTCTGTCGGGCTCTGTCGGGCTCTACTGGGCTCTACTGGGCCCTGTCGGGCCCTGTCGGGCCCTGTCGGGCTCTGTCGGGCTCTACTGGGCTCTACTGGGCTCTGTCGGGCCCTGTCGGGCCCTGTTGGGCTCTGTCGGGCTCTGTTGGGCTCTGTTGGGCTCTGTCGGGCTCTGTCGGGCTCTACTGGGCTCTGTCGGGCTCTGTTGGGCCCTGTCGGGCTCTGTCGGGCTCTGTCGGGCTCTGTCGGGCTATACTGGGCCCTGTCGGGCTCTGTCGGGCTCTGTCGGGCCCTGTCGGGCCCTGTCGGGCTCTGTCGGGCTCTGTCGGGCTCTCCTGGGCCCTGTCGGGCTCTGTCGGGCCCTGTCGGGTTCTGTCGGGCCCTGTCGGGCTCTGTCGGGCTCTGTCGGGCTCTGTCGGGCTCTGTCGGGCTCTCTGGGCTCTGTCGGGCTCTGTCGGGCTCTACTGGGCCCTGTCGGGCTCTGTCGGGCTCTCTCGGGCCCTGTCGGGCTCTGTCGGGCTCTGTCGGGCTCTGTCGGGCTCTGTCGGGCTCTACTGGGCTCTGTCGGGCTCTACTGGGCTCTACTGGGCCCTGTCGGGCTCTGTCGGGCTCTGTCGGGCTCTGTCGGGCTCTGTCGGGCTCTGTCGGGCTCTACTGGGCCCTGTCGGGCTCTGTCGGGCTCTGTCGGGCTCTGTCGGGCTCTGTCGGGCTCTTTCGGGCTCTACTGGGCCCTGTCGGGCTCTGTCGGGCTCTGTCGGGCTCTGTCGGGCTCTTTCGGGCTCTACTGGGCTCTGTCGGGCTCTGTCGGGCTCTGTCGGGCTCTACTGGGCTCTACTGGGCTCTGTCGGGCCCTGTCGGGCCCTGTCGGGCTCTGTCAGGCTCTGTCGGGCTCTGTCGGGCTCTACTGGGCTCTACTGGGATCTGTCGGGCTCTGTCGGGCTCTGTCGGGCTCTGTCGGGCTCTGTCGGGCTCTGTCGGGCTCTACTGGGCTCTGTCGGGCTCTGTCGGGCCCTGTCGGGCTCTGTCGGGCTCTGTCGGGCTATACTGGTCCCTGTCGGGCTCTGTCGGGCTCTGTCAGGCTCTGTCGGGCTCTGTCGGGCTCTGTCGGGCCCTGTCGGGCTCTACTGGGCTCTACTGGGCTCTGTCGGGCTCTGTCGGGCTCTGTCGAGCTCTACTGGGCTCTACTGGGCTCTGTCGGGCCCTGTCGGGCTCTGTCGGGCTCTACTGGGCTCTGTCGGGCTCTGTCGGGCTCTGTCGGGCTCTGTCGGGCTCTGTCGGGCTCTACTGGGCTCTGTCGGGCTCTGTCTGGCTCTGTCGGGCTCTGTCGGGCTCTGTCGGGCTCTGTCGGGCTCTACTGGGCTCTGTCGGGCTCTGTCTGGCTCTGTCGGGCTCTGTCGGGCTCTGTCGGGCTCTACTGGGCTCTGTCGGGCTCTGTCGGGCTCTGTCGGGCTCTGTCGGGCTCTGTCGGGCTCTACTGGGCCCTGTCGGGCCCTGTCGGGCTCTACTGGGCTCTGTCGGGCCCTGTCGGGCTCTGTCTGGCTCTGTCGGGCTCTTCTGGGCTCTGTCGGGCTCTGTCGGGCTCTGTCGGGCTCTGTCGGGCTCTACTGGGCTCTACTGGGCCCTGTCGGGCCCTGTCGGGCTCTGTAGGGCTCTGTCGGGCTCTGTCGGGCTCTGTCGGGTTCTGTCGGGCTCTGTCGGGCTCTACTGGGCCCTGTCGGGCTCTGTCGGGCTCTGTCGGGCTCTACTGGGCCCTGTCGGGCCCTGTCGGGCTCTACTGGGCTTCTGTCGGGCTCTGTCAGGCTCTGTCGGGCTCTGTCGGGCTCTGTCGGGCTCTACTGGGCTCTACTGGGCCCTGTCGGGCTCTGTCGGGCTCTACTGGGCTCTACTGGGTTCTGTCGGGCTCTGTCGGGCCCTGTAGGGCTCTGTCGGGCTCTGTCGGGCTCTGTCGGGCTCTACTGGGCTCTGTCGGGCTCTGTTGGGCCCTGTCGGGCTCTGTCGGGCTCTGTCGGGCTCTGTCGGGCTCTGTCGGGCTCTGTCGGGCTATACTGGGCCCTGTCGGGCTCTGTCGGGCTCTGTCAGGCTCTGTCGGGCCCTGTCGGGCCCTGTCGGGCTCTGTCGGGCTCTGTCGGGCTCTCCTGGGCTCTGTCGGGCTCTGTCGGGCTCTGTCGGGCTCTACTGGGCTCTGTCGGGCTCTACTGGGCTCTACTGGGCCCTGTCGGGCCCTGTCGGGCTCTACTGGGCTCTGTCGGGCCCTGTCGGGCCCTGTCGGGCTCTGTCGGGCTCTACTGGGCTCTACTGGGCTCTGTCGGGCCCTGTCGGGCCCTGTC
>NW_027017446.1:0-91449 GCF_036013445.1 Caloenas nicobarica | reverse complement strand
CTGTCGGGCTCTGTCGGGCTCTACTGGGCTCTGTCGGGCTCTGTCGGGCTCTGTCGGGCTCTGTCGGGTCCTGTCGGGTCCTGTCGGGCTCTGTCGGGCTCTGTCGGGCTCTACTGGGCTCTGTCGGGCCCTGTCGGGCCCTATCGGGCCCTGTCGGGCTCTGTCGGGCCCTGTCGGGCCCTGTCGGGCTCTGTCGGGCTCTGTCGGGCTCTGTCGGGCTCTACTGGGCCCTGTCGCGCTCTGTCGGGCTCTGTCGGGCTCTGTCGGGCTCTGTCGGGCTCTGTTGGGCCCTGTCGGGCTCTGTCGGGCTCTACTGGGCCCTGTCGGGCCCTGTTGGGCCCTGTCGGGCTCTGTCGGGCCCTGTCGGGCCCTGTCGGGCTCTGTCGGGCTCTGTCGGGCTCTGTCGGGCTCTACTGGGCCCTGTCGGGTCCTGTCGGGCTCTGTCGGGCTCTGTCGGGCTCTACTGGGCCCTGTCGGGTTCTGTCGGGCTCTGTCGGGCTCTACTGGGCCCTGTCGGGCCCTGTCGGGCTCTGTCGGGCCCTGTCGGGCCCTGTCGGGCCCTTTCGGGCTCTGTCGGGCTCTGTCGGGCTCTGTCGGGCTCTGTCGGGCTCTACTGGGCCCTGTCGGGCTCTGTCGGGCCCTGTCGGGCTCTGTCGGCTCTGTCGGGCTCTGTCGGGCTCTGTCGGGCTCTACTGGGCTCTGTCGGGCTCTGTCGGGCTCTGTCGGGCTCTACTGGGCCCTGTCGGGCTCTGTCGGGCTCTGTCGGGCTCTGTCGGGCTCAACTGATCTCTGTCGGGCTCTGTCGGGCTCTGTCGGGCTCTACTGGGCTCTACTGGGCTCTGTCGGGCTCTGTCGGGCTCTACTGGGCCCTGTCGGGCTCTACTGGGCCCTGTCGGGCCCTGTCGGGCTCTGTCGGGCTCTGTCGGGCTCTGTCGGGCTCTGTCGGGCTCTACTGGGCCCTGTCGGGCTCTGTCGGGCTCTGTCGGGCTCTGTCGGGCTCTGTCGGGCCCTGTCGGGCTCTGTCGGGCTCTGTCGGGCTCTACTGGGCTCTGTCGGGCTCTACTGGGCTCTACTGGGCCCTGTCGGGCTCTGTCGGGCTCTGTCGGGCTCTATCGGGCTCTGTCAAGCTCTACTGGGCCCTGTCGGGCCCTGTCGGGCCCTGTCGGGCTCTGTCGGGCTCTGTCGGGCTCTGTCGGGCTCTACTGGGCTCTGTCGGGCTCTGTCGGGCTCTGTCGGGCTCTACTGGGCCCTGTCGGGCTCTGTCGGGCTCTGTCGGGCTCTGTCGGGCTCTGTCGGGCTCTACTGGGCCCTGTCGGGCCCTGTCGGGCCCTGTCGGGCCTCTTCTGGGCTCTACTGGGCTCTGTCGGGGTCTGTCGGGCTCTGTCGGGCTCTACTGGGCCCTGTTGGGCCCTGTCGGGACCTGTCGGGCTCTGTCGGGCCCTGTCGGGCTCTGTCGGGCTCTGTCGGGCTCTGTCGGGCTCTACTGGGCTCTACTGGGCTCTACTGGGCCCTGTCGGGCTCTGTCGTGCTCTGTCGGGCTCTGTCGGGCTCTACTGGGCCCTGTCGGGCCCTGTCGGGCCCTGTCGGGCTCTGTCGGGCTCTGTCGGGCTCTGTCGGGCTCTACTGGGCCCTGTCGGGCTCTGTCGGGCTCTGTCGGGCCCTGTCGGGCTCTGTCGGGCCCTGTCGGGCCCTGTCGGGCTCTGTCGGGCTCTGTCGGGCTCTGTCGGGCTCTACTGAGCTCTGTCAGGCTCTGTCGGGCCCTGTCGGGCCCTGTCGGGCTCTGTCGGGCTCTGTCGGGCTCTACTGGGCCCTGTCGGGCCCTGTCGGGCTCTGTCGGGCTCTGTCGGGCTCTACTGGGCTAAACTGGGCTCTGTCGGGCCCTGTCGGGCCCTGTCGGGCTCTGTCGGGCTCTGTCGGGCTCTACTGGGCCCTGTCGGGTTCTGTCGGGCCCTGTCGGGCCCTGTCGGGCTCTGTCGGGCTCTGTCGGGCTCTACTGGGCCCTGTCGGGCCCTGTCGGGCTCTGTCGGGCTCTGTCGGGCCCTGTCGGACTCTTTCGGGCCCTGTCGGGCTCTGTCGGGCTCTGTCGGGCTCTGTCGGGCTCTGCTGGGTCCTGTCGGGCTCTGTCGGACTCTGTCGGGCCCTGTCGGGCCCTGTCAGGCTCTGTCGGGCTCTGTCGGGCCCTGTCGGGCTCTGTCGGGCTGTACTGGGCCCTGTCGGGCTCTGTCGGGCTCTGTCGGGCTCTACTGGGCTAAACTGGGCTCTGTCGGGCCCTGTCGGGCCCTGTCGGGCCCTGTCGGGCCCTGTCGGGCTCTGTCGGGCTCTGTCGGGCTCTACTGGGCCCTGTCGGGCTCTGTCGGGCTCTGTCGGGCTCTACTGGGCCCTGTCGGGCTCTGTCGGGCTCTGTCGGGCTCTGTCGGGCTCTACTGGGCCCTGTCGGGCTCTGTCGGGCTCTGTCGGGCTCTGTTGGGCTCTACTGGGCTCTACTGGGCTCTGTCGGGCTCTGTCGGGCTCTACTGGGCCCTGTCGGGCCCTGTCGGGCCCTGTCGGGCTCTACTGGGCTCTGTCAGGCTCTGTCGGGCTCTGTCGGGCCCTGTCGGGCTCTGTCGGGCTCTGTCGGGCTCTGTCGGGCTCTGTCGGGCTCTACTGGGCCCTGTCGGGCTCTGTCGGGCTCTGTCGGGCCCTGTCGGGCTCTGTTGGGCTCTGTCGGGCCCTGTCGGGCCCTGTCGGGCTCTGTCGGGCTCTGTCGGGCTCTACTGGGCTCTGTCGGGCTCTACTGGGCTCTGTCGGGCTCTGTCGGGCTCTGTCGGGCTCTGTCGGGCTCTGTCGGGCTCTACTGGGCTCTGTCGGGCTCTGTCGGGCCCTGTCGGGCCCTGTCGGGCTCTGTCGGGCCCTGTCGGGCCCTGTCGGGCTCTGTCGGGCTCTGTCGGGCTCTGTCGGGCTCTACTGGGCCCTGTCGGGCTCTGTCGGGCCCTGTCGGGCCCTGTCGGGCTCTGTCGGGCTCTGTCGGGCTCTGTCGGGCTCTACTGGGCTCTGTCGGGCCCTGTCGGGCTCTGTCGGGCCCTGTCGGGCTCTGTCGGGCTCTACTGGGCCCTGTCGGGCTCTGTCGGGCTCTGTCGGGCTCTACTGGGCCCTGTCGGGCCCTGTCGGGCTCTGTCGGGCCCTGTCGGGCCCTGTCGGGCTCTGTCAGGCTCTGTCGGGCTCTGTCGGGCTCTCCTGGGCCCTGTCGGGCCCTGTCGGGCCCTTTCGGGCTCTACTGGGCTCTACTGGGCTCTGTCGGGCTCTGTCGGGCTCTACTGGGCTCTGTCGGGCCCTGTCGGGCTCTACTGGGCTCTACTGGGCTCTGTCGGGCTCTGTCGGGTCCTGTCGGGCTCTGTCGGGCTCTACTGGGCTCTGTCGGGCTCTGTCGGGCTCTGTCGGGCTCTGTCGGGTCCTGTCGGGTCCTGTCGGGCTCTGTCGGGCTCTGTCGGGCTCTACTGGGCTCTGTCGGGCCCTGTCGGGCCCTATCGGGCCCTGTCGGGCTCTGTCGGGCCCTGTCGGGCCCTGTCGGGCTCTGTCGGGCTCTGTCGGGCTCTGTCGGGCTCTACTGGGCCCTGTCGCGCTCTGTCGGGCTCTGTCGGGCTCTGTCGGGCTCTGTCGGGCTCTGTTGGGCCCTGTCGGGCTCTGTCGGGCTCTACTGGGCCCTGTCGGGCCCTGTTGGGCCCTGTCGGGCTCTGTCGGGCCCTGTCGGGCCCTGTCGGGCTCTGTCGGGCTCTGTCGGGCTCTGTCGGGCTCTACTGGGCCCTGTCGGGTCCTGTCGGGCTCTGTCGGGCTCTGTCGGGCTCTACTGGGCCCTGTCGGGTTCTGTCGGGCTCTGTCGGGCTCTACTGGGCCCTGTCGGGCCCTGTCGGGCTCTGTCGGGCCCTGTCGGGCCCTGTCGGGCCCTTTCGGGCTCTGTCGGGCTCTGTCGGGCTCTGTCGGGCTCTGTCGGGCTCTACTGGGCCCTGTCGGGCTCTGTCGGGCCCTGTCGGGCTCTGTCGGGCTCTGTCGGGCTCTGTCGGGCTCTGTCGGGCTCTACTGGGCTCTGTCGGGCTCTGTCGGGCTCTGTCGGGCTCTACTGGGCCCTGTCGGGCTCTGTCGGGCTCTGTCGGGCTCTGTCGGGCTCAACTGATCTCTGTCGGGCTCTGTCGGGCTCTGTCGGGCTCTACTGGGCTCTACTGGGCTCTGTCGGGCTCTGTCGGGCTCTACTGGGCCCTGTCGGGCTCTACTGGGCCCTGTCGGGCCCTGTCGGGCTCTGTCGGGCTCTGTCGGGCTCTGTCGGGCTCTGTCGGGCTCTACTGGGCCCTGTCGGGCTCTGTCGGGCTCTGTCGGGCTCTGTCGGGCTCTGTCGGGCCCTGTCGGGCTCTGTCGGGCTCTGTCGGGCTCTACTGGGCTCTGTCGGGCTCTACTGGGCTCTACTGGGCCCTGTCGGGCTCTGTCGGGCTCTGTCGGGCTCTATCGGGCTCTGTCAAGCTCTACTGGGCCCTGTCGGGCCCTGTCGGGCCCTGTCGGGCTCTGTCGGGCTCTGTCGGGCTCTGTCGGGCTCTACTGGGCTCTGTCGGGCTCTGTCGGGCTCTGTCGGGCTCTACTGGGCCCTGTCGGGCTCTGTCGGGCTCTGTCGGGCTCTGTCGGGCTCTGTCGGGCTCTACTGGGCCCTGTCGGGCCCTGTCGGGCCCTGTCGGGCTCTTCTGGGCTCTACTGGGCTCTGTCGGGGTCTGTCGGGCTCTGTCGGGCTCTACTGTGCCCTGTCGGGCCCTGTCGGGCTCTGTCGGGCTCTACTGGGCTCTGTCGGGCTCTGTCGGGCTCTGTCGGGCTCTACTGGGCCCTGTCGGGCTCTGTCGGGCTCTGTCGGGCTCTGTCGGGCCCTGTCGGGCTCTGTCGGGCTCTGTCGGGCTCTACTGTGCTCTGTCGGGCCCTGTCGGGCTCTGTCGGGCTCTGTCGGGCTCTGTCGGGCTCTGTCGGGCTCTACTGGGCCCTGTCGCGCTCTGTCGGGCTCTGTCGGGCTCTGTCGGGCTCTGTCGGGCTCTGTCGGGCTCTGTTGGGCCCTGTCGGGCTCTGTCGGGCTCTACTGGGCCCTGTCGGGCTCTGTCGGGCTCTGTCGGGCCCTGTCGGGCTCTGTCGGGCCCTGTCGGGCCCTGTCGGGCTCTACTGGGCCCTGTCGGGCCCTGTCGGGCTCTGTCGGGCTCTGTCGGGCTCTGTCGGGCTCTACTGGGCCCTGTCGGGTTCAGTCGGGCTCTGTCGGGCTCTACTGGGCCCTGTCGGGCTCTGTCGGGCTATGTCGGGCTCTGTCGGGCCCTGTCGGGCTCTGTCGGGCCCTGTCGGGCCCTGTCGGGCTCTGTCGGGCTCTGTCGGGCTCTGTCGGGCTCTACTGGGCCCTGTCGGGCTCTGTCGGGCTCTGTCGGGCCCTGTCGGGCCCTGTCGGGCTCTGTCGGGCTCTGTCGGGCTCTGTCGGGCTCTACTGGGCCCTGTCGGGCCCTGTCGGGCTCTACTGGGCCCTGTCGGGCTCTGTCGGGCCCTGTCGGGCCCTGTCGGGCCCTGTCGGGCTCTGTCGGGCCCTGTCGGGCTCTGTCGGGCTCTGTCGAGCCCTGTCGGGCTCTGTCGGGCTCTGTCGGGCTCTGTCGGGCTCTGTCGGGCTCTACTGGGCTCTGTCGGGCTCTGTCGGGCTCTGTCGGGCTCTACTGGGCCCTGTCGGGCCCTGTCGGGCTCTGTCGGGCTCTGTCGGGCTCTGTCGGGCTCAACTGGTCTCTGTCGGGCTCTGTCGGGCTCTGTCGGGCTCTGTCGGGCTCTGTCGGGCTCTACTGGGCTCTACTGGGCTCTGTCGGGCTCTACTGGGCCCTGTCGGGCCCTGTCGGGCTCTGTCGGGCTCTGTTGGGTTCTGTCGGGCTCTGTCGGGCTCTGTCGGGCTCTGTCGGGCTCTACTGGGCCCTGTCGGGCTCTGTCGGGCTCTGTCGGGCTCTGTCGGGCCCTGTCGGGCTCTGTCGGGCTCTGTCGGGCTCTGTCGGGCTCTACTGGGCTCTGTCGGGCTCTACTGGGCTCTACTGGGCCCTGTCGGGCTCTGTCGGGCTCTGTCGGGCTCTATCGGGCTCTGTCGGGCTCTACTGGGCTCTGTCGGGCCCTGTCGTGCTCTGTCGGGCTCTGTCGGGTTCTGTCGGGCTCTGTCGGGCTCTGTCGGGCTCTGTCGGGCTCTACTGGGCTCTGTCGGGCTCTGTCGGGCTCTGTCGGGCCCTGTCGGGCCCTGTCGGGCTCTGTCGGGCTCTGTCGGGCTCTGTCGGGCTCTACTGGGCTCTGTCGGGCTCTGTCGGGCTCTGTCGGGCTCTGTCGGGCTCTACTGGGCCCTGTCGGGCCCTGTCGGGCCCTTTCGGGCTCTGTCGGGCTCTGTCGGGCTCTGTCGGGCTCTACTGGGCCCTGTCGGGCTCTGTCGGGCCCTGTCGGGCCCTGTCGGGCCCTGTCGGGCCCTGTCGGGCTCTGTCGGGCTCTGTCGGGCTCTACTGGGCTCTACTGGGCTCTGTCGGGCTCTGTCGGGCTCTACTGGGCTCTACTGGGCTCTGTCGGGCTCTGTCGGGCTCTACTGGGCCCTGTCGGGCCCTGTCGGGCTCTGTCGGGCTCTGTCGGGCTCTGTCGGGCTCTGTCGGGCTCTACTGGGCTCTGTCGGGCTCTGTCGGGCTCTACTGGGCCCTGTCGGGCCCTGTCGGGCCCTGTCGGGCCCTGTCAGGCTCTGTCGGGCTCTGTCGGGCTCTGTCGGGCTCTGTCGGGCTCTACTGGGCTCTGTCGGGCTCTGTCGGGCTCTGTCGGGCTATACTGGGCCCTGTCGGGCCCTGTCGGGCTCTGTCGGGCTCTGTCGGGCCCTGTCGGGCCCTGTCGGGCTCTGTCGGGCTCTGTCGGGCTCTACTGGGCTCTGTCGGGCTCTACTGGGCCCTGTCGGGCTCTGTCGGGCTCTGTCGGGCTCTACTGGGCTCTGTCGGGCTCTGTCGGGCCCTGTCGGGCCCTGTCGGGCTCTGTCGGGCTCTGTCGGGCCCTGTCGGGTTCTGTCGGGCTCTGTCGGGCCCTGTCGGGCTCTGTCGGGCCCTGTCGGGCTCTGTCGGGCTCTACTGGGCCCTGTCGGGCCCTGTCGGGCTCTGTCGGGCTCTGTCAGGCTCTACTGGGCTAAACTGGGCCCTGTCGGGCCCTGTCGGGCTCTGTCGGGCTCTGTCGGGCCCTGTCGGGCTCTGTCGGGCTCTGTCGGGCCCTATCGGGCCCTGTCGGGCTCTGTCGGGCTCTGTCGGGCTCTGTCGGGCTCTACTGGGCCCTGTCGGGCTCTGTCGGGCTCTGTCGGGCTCTGTCGGGCTCTACTGGGCCCTGTCGGGCCCTGTCGGGCTCTGTCGGGCCCTGTCAGGCCCTGTCGGGCTCTGTCAGGCTCTGTCGGGCTCTGTCGGGCTCTACTGGGCCCTGTCGGGCCCTGTCGGGCTCTGTCGGGCTCTGTCGGGCTCTGTCGGGCTCTGTCGGGCTCTTTCGGGCTCTGTCGGGCTCTACTGGGCTCTGTCGGGCCCTGTCGGGCCCTGTCGGGTCCTGTCGGGCTCTGTCGGGCTCTGTCGGGCTCTACTGGGCTCTGTCGGGCTCTGTCGGGCTCTGTCGGGCTCTGTCGGGCTCTACTGGGCCCTGTCGGGCCCTGTCGGGCTCTGTCGGGCTCTGTCGGGCTCAACTGGTCTCTGTCGGGCTCTGTCGGGCTCTGTCGGGCTCTGTCGGGCTCTGTCGGGCTCTACTGGGCTCTACTGGGCTCTGTCGGGCTCTGTCGGGCTCTACTGGGCCCTGTCGGGCTCTGTCGGGCCCTGTCGGGCCCTGTCGGGCCCTGTCGGGCTCTGTTGGGCTCTGTCGGGCTCTACTGGGCCCTGTCGGGCCCTGTCGGGCTCTGTCGGGCTCTGTCGGGCTCTGTCGGGCTCAACTGGTCTCTGTCGGGCTCTGTCGGGCTCTGTCGGGCTCTGTCGGGCTCTGTCGGGCTCTACTGGGCTCTACTGGGCTCTGTCGGGCTCTGTCGGGCTCTACTGGGCCCTGTCGGGCCCTGTCGGGCCCTGTCGGGCTCTGTCGGGCCCTGTCGGGCTCTGTCGGGCTCTGTCGGGCTCTGTCGGGCTCTGTCGCGCCCTGTCGGGCTATGTCGGGCTCTGTCGGGCTCGCCTGGGCTCTGTCGGGCTCTGTCGGGCTCTGTCGGGCTCTACTGGGCTCTACTGGGCTCTGTCGGGCTCTGTCGGGCTCTACTGGGCCCTGTCGGGCCCTGTCGGGCTCTACTGGGCTCTGCCAGGCTCTGTCGGGCTCTGTCGGGCCCTGTCGGGCTCTGTCGGGCCCTGTCGGGCCCTGTCGGGCTCTGTCGGGATATGTCGGGCTCTGTCGGGCTCTACTGGGCTCTGTCGGGCTCTGTCGGGCTCTGTCGGGCTCTACTGGGCCCTGTCGGGCCCTGTCGGGCCCTGTCGGGCTCTGTCGGGCTCTGTCGGGCTCTGTCGGGCTCTACTGGGCTCTGTCGGGCTCTGTCGGGCTCTGTCGGGCTCTGTCGGGCTCTGTCGGGCTGTACTGGGCCCTGTCGGGCTCTGTCGGGCTCTGTCGGGCTCTACTGGGCTAAACTGGGCTCTGTCGGGCCCTGTCGGGCCCTGTCGGGCCCTGTCGGGCCCTGTCGGGCTCTGTCGGGCTCTGTCGGGCTCTACTGGGCCCTGTCGGGCTCTGTCGGGCTCTGTCGGGCTCTACTGGGCCCTGTCGGGCTCTGTCGGGCTCTGTCGGGCTCTGTCGGGCTCTACTGGGCCCTGTCGGGCTCTGTCGGGCTCTGTCGGGCTCTGTCGGGCTCTGTTGGGCTCTACTGGTCTCTACTGGGCTCTGTCGGGCTCTGTCGGGCTCTACTGGGCCCTGTCGGGCCCTGTCGGGCCCTGTCGGGCTCTACTGGGCTCTGTCAGGCTCTGTCGGGCTCTGTCGGGCCCTGTCGGGCTCTGTCGGGCTCTGTCGGGCTCTGTCGGGCTCTGTCGGGCTCTACTGGGCCCTGTCGGGCTCTGTCGGGCTCTGTCGGGCCCTGTCGGGCTCTGTTGGGCTCTGTCGGGCCCTGTCGGGCCCTGTCGGGCTCTGTCGGGCTCTGTCGGGCTCTACTGGGCTCTGTCGGGCTCTACTGGGCTCTGTCGGACTCTGTCGGGCTCTGTCGGGCTCTGTCGGGCTCTGTCGGGCTCTACTGGGCTCTGTCGGGCTCTGTCGGGCCCTGTCGGGCCCTGTCGGGCTCTGTCGGGCCCTGTCGGGCCCTGTCGGGCTCTGTCGGGCTCTGTCGGGCTCTGTCGGGCTCTACTGGGCCCTGTCGGGCTCTGTCGGGCCCTGTCGGGCCCTGTCGGGCTCTGTCGGGCTCTGTCGGGCTCTGTCGGGCTCTACTGGGCTCTGTCGGGCCCTGTCGGGCTCTGTCGGGCCCTGTCGGGCTCTGTCGGGCTCTACTGGGCCCTGTCGGGCTCTGTCGGGCTCTGTCGGGCTCTACTGGGCCCTGTCGGGCCCTGTCGGGCTCTGTCGGGCCCTGTCGGGCCCTGTCGGGCTCTGTCAGGCTCTGTCGGGCTCTGTCGTGCTCTCCTGGGCCCTGTCGGGCCCTGTCGGGCCCTTTCGGGCTCTACTGGGCTCTACTGGGCTCTGTCGGGCTCTGTCGGGCTCTACTGGGCTCTGTCGGGCCCTGTCGGGCTCTACTGGGCTCTACTGGGCTCTGTCGGGCTCTGTCGGGTCCTGTCGGGCTCTGTCGGGCTCTACTGGGCTCTGTCGGGCTCTGTCGGGCTCTGTCGGGTCCTGTCGGGTCCTGTCGGGCTCTGTCGGGCTCTGTCGGGCTCTACTGGGCTCTGTCGGGCCCTGTCGGGCCCTATCGGGCCCTGTCGGGCTCTGTCGGGCCCTGTCGGGCCCTGTCGGGCTCTGTCGGGCTCTGTCGGGCTCTGTCGGGCTCTACTGGGCCCTGTCGCGCTCTGTCGGGCTCTGTCGGGCTCTGTCGGGCTCTGTCGGGCTCTGTTGGGCCCTGTCGGGCTCTGTCGGGCTCTACTGGGCCCTGTCGGGCCCTGTTGGGCCCTGTCGGGCTCTGTCGGGCCCTGTCGGGCCCTGTCGGGCTCTGTCGGGCTCTGTCGGGCTCTGTCGGGCTCTACTGGGCCCTGTCGGGCCCTGTCGGGCCCTGTCGGGCTCTGTCGGGCTCTGTCGGGCTCTACTGGGCCCTGTCGGGTTCTGTCGGGCTCTGTCGGGCTCTACTGGGCCCTGTCGGGCCCTGTCGGGCTCTGTCGGGCCCTGTCGGGCCCTGTCGGGCCCTTTCGGGCTCTGTCGGGCTCTGTCGGGCTCTGTCGGGCTCTGTCGGGCTCTACTGGGCCCTGTCGGGCTCTGTCGGGCCCTGTCGGGCTCTGTCGGGCTCTGTCGGGCTCTGTCGGGCTCTGTCGGGCTCTACTGGGCTCTGTCGGGCTCTGTCGGGCTCTGTCGGGCTCTACTGGGCCCTGTCGGGCTCTGTCGGGCTCTGTCGGGCTCTGTCGGGCTCAACTGATCTCTGTCGGGCTCTGTCGGGCTCTGTCGGGCTCTACTGGGCTCTACTGGGCTCTGTCGGGCTCTGTCGGGCTCTACTGGGCCCTGTCGGGCTCTACTGGGCCCTGTCGGGCCCTGTCGGGCTCTGTCGGGCTCTGTCGGGCTCTGTCGGGCTCTGTCGGGCTCTACTGGGCCCTGTCGGGCTCTGTCGGGCTCTGTCGGGCTCTGTCGGGCTCTGTCGGGCCCTGTCGGGCTCTGTCGGGCTCTGTCGGGCTCTACTGGGCTCTGTCGGGCTCTACTGGGCTCTACTGGGCCCTGTCGGGCTCTGTCGGGCTCTGTCGGGCTCTATCGGGCTCTGTCAAGCTCTACTGGGCCCTGTCGGGCCCTGTCGGGCCCTGTCGGGCTCTGTCGGGCTCTACTGGGCTCTGTCGGGCTCTGTCGGGCTCTGTCGGGCTCTACTGGGCCCTGTCGGGCTCTGTCGGGCTCTGTCGGGCTCTGTCGGGCTCTGTCGGGCTCTACTGGGCCCTGTCGGGCCCTGTCGGGCCCTGTCGGGCTCTTCTGGGCTCTACTGGGCTCTGTCGGGGTCTGTCGGGCTCTGTCGGGCTCTACTGGGCCCTGTCGGGCCCTGTCGGGACCTGTCGGGCTCTGTCGGGCCCTGTCGGGCTCTGTCGGGCTCTGTCGGGCTCTGTCGGGCTCTACTGGGCTCTACTGGGCTCTGTCGGGCTCTGTCGGGCTCTACTGTGCCCTGTCGGGCCCTGTCGGGCTCTGTCGGGCTCTACTGGGCTCTGTCGGGCTCTGTCGGGCTCTGTCGGGCTCTACTGGGCCCTGTCGGGCTCTGTCGGGCTCTGTCGGGCTCTGTCGGGCCCTGTCGGGCTCTGTCGGGCTCTGTCAGGCTCTACTGTGCTCTGTCGGGCCCTGTCGGGCTCTGTCGGGCTCTGTCGGGCTCTGTCGGGCTCTGTCGGGCTCTACTGGGCCCTGTCGCGCTCTGTCGGGCTCTGTCGGGCTCTGTCGGGCTCTGTCGGGCTCTGTCGGGCTCTGTTGGGCCCTGTCGGGCTCTGTCGGGCTCTACTGGGCCCTGTCGGGCTCTGTCGGGCTCTGTCGGGCCCTGTCGGGCTCTGTCGGGCCCTGTCGGGCCCTGTCGGGCTCTACTGGGCCCTGTCGGGCCCTGTCGGGCTCTGTCGGGCTCTGTCGGGCTCTGTCGGGCTCTACTGGGCCCTGTCGGGTTCAGTCGGGCTCTGTCGGGCTCTACTGGGCCCTGTCGGGCTCTGTCGGGCTATGTCGGGCTCTGTCGGGCCCTGTCGGGCTCTGTCGGGCCCTGTCGGGCCCTGTCGGGCTCTGTCGGGCTCTGTCGGGCTCTGTCGGGCTCTACTGGGCCCTGTCGGGCTCTGTCGGGCTCTGTCGGGCCCTGTCGGGCCCTGTCGGGCTCTGTCGGGCTCTGTCGGGCTCTGTCGGGCTCTACTGGGCCCTGTCGGGCCCTGTCGGGCTCTACTGGGCCCTGTCGGGCTCTGTCGGGCCCTGTCGGGCCCTGTCGGGCCCTGTCGGGCTCTGTCGGGCCCTGTCGGGCTCTGTCGGGCTCTGTCGAGCCCTGTCGGGCTCTGTCGGGCTCTGTCGGGCTCTGTCGGGCTCTACTGGGCTCTGTCGGGCTCTGTCGGGCTCTGTCGGGCTCTACTGGGCCCTGTCGGGCCCTGTCGGGCTCTGTCGGGCTCTGTCGGGCTCTGTCGGGCTCAACTGGTCTCTGTCGGGCTCTGTCGGGCTCTGTCGGGCTCTGTCGGGCTCTGTCGGGCTCTACTGGGCTCTACTGGGCTCTGTCGGGCTCTACTGGGCCCTGTCGGGCCCTGTCGGGCTCTGTCGGGCTCTGTCGGGTTCTGTCGGGCTCTGTCGGGCTCTGTCGGGCTCTGTCGGGCTCTACTGGGCCCTGTCGGGCTCTGTCGGGCTCTGTCGGGCTCTGTCGGGCCCTGTCGGGCTCTGTCGGGCTCTGTCGGGCTCTACTGGGCTCTGTCGGGCTCTACTGGGCTCTACTGGGCCCTGTCGGGCTCTGTCGGGCTCTGTCGGGCTCTATCGGGCTCTGTCGGGCTCTACTGGGCTCTGTCGGGCCCTGTCGTGCTCTGTCGGGCTCTGTCGGGTTCTGTCGGGCTCTGTCGGGCTCTGTCGGGCTCTGTCGGGCTCTACTGGGCTCTGTCGGGCTCTGTCGGGCTCTGTCGGGCCCTGTCGGGCTCTGTCGGGCTCTGTCGGGCTCTGTCGGGCTCTACTGGGCTCTGTCGGGCTCTGTCGGGCTCTGTCGGGCTCTACTGGGCCCTGTCGGGCCCTGTCGGGCCCTGTCGGGCTCTGTCGGGCTCTGTCGGGCTCTGTCGGGCTCTACTGGGCCCTGTCGGGCCCTGTCGGGCCCTGTCGGGCCCTGTCGGGCTCTGTCGGGCTCTGTCGGGCTCTACTGGGCTCTACTGGGCTCTGTCGGGCTCTGTCGGGCTCTACTGGGCTCTACTGTGCTCTGTCGGGCTCTGTCGGGCTCTACTGGGCCCTGTCGGGCCCTGTCGGGCTCTGTCGGGCTCTGTCGGGCTCTGTCGGGCTCTGTCGGGCTCTACTGGGCTCTGTCGGGCTCTGTCGGGCTCTACTGGGCCCTGTCGGGCCCTGTCGGGCCCTGTCGGGCCCTGTCAGGCTCTGTCGGGCTCTGTCGGGCTCTGTCGGGCTCTGTCGGGCTCTACTGGGCTCTGTCGGGCTCTGTCGGGCTCTGTCGGGCTATACTGGGCCCTGTCGGGCCCTGTCGGGCTCTGTCGGGCTCTGTCGGGCCCTGTCGGGCCCTGTCGGGCTCTGTCGGGCTCTGTCGGGCTCTACTGGGCTCTGTCGGGCTCTACTGGGCCCTGTCGGGCTCTGTCGGGCTCTGTCGGGCTCTACTGGGCTCTGTCGGGCTCTGTCGGGCCCTGTCGGGCCCTGTCGGGCTCTGTCGGGCTCTGTCGGGCCCTGTCGGGTTCTGTCGGGCTCTGTCGGGCCCTGTCGGGCTCTGTCGGGCCCTGTCGGGCTCTGTCGGGCTCTACTGGGCCCTGTCGGGCCCTGTCGGGCTCTGTCGGGCTCTGTCGGGCTCTACTGGGCTAAACTGGGCCCTGTCGGGCCCTGTCGGGCTCTGTCGGGCTCTGTCGGGCCCTGTCGGGCTCTGTCGGGCTCTGTCGGGCCCTATCGGGCCCTGTCGGGCTCTGTCGGGCTCTGTCGGGCTCTGTCGGGCTCTACTGGGCCCTGTCGGGCTCTGTCGGGCTCTGTCGGGCTCTGTCGGGCTCTACTGGGCCCTGTCGGGCCCTGTCGGGCTCTGTCGGGCCCTGTCAGGCCCTGTCGGGCTCTGTCAGGCTCTGTCGGGCTCTGTCGGGCTCTACTGGGCCCTGTCGGGCTCTGTCGGGCTCTGTCGGGCTCTGTCGGGCTCTGTCGGGCTCTGTCGGGCTCTACTGGGCTCTGTCGGGCCCTGTCGGGCCCTGTCGGGTCCTGTCGGGCTCTGTCGGGCTCTGTCGGGCTCTACTGGGCTCTGTCGGGCTCTGTCGGGCTCTGTCGGGCTCTGTCGGGCTCTACTGGGCCCTGTCGGGCCCTGTCGGGCCCTGTCGGGCCCTGTCGGGCTCTGTCGGGCTCTGTCGGGCTCAACTGGTCTCTGTCGGGCTCTGTCGGGCTCTGTCGGGCTCTGTCGGGCTCTGTCGGGCTCTACTGGGCTCTACTGGGCTCTGTCGGGCTCTGTCGGGCTCTACTGGGCCCTGTCGGGCTCTGTCGGGCCCTGTCGGGCCCTGTCGGGCCCTGTCGGGCTCTGTTGGGCTCTGTCGGGCTCTACTGGGCCCTGTCGGGCCCTGTCGGGCTCTGTCGGGCTCTGTCGGGCTCTGTCGGGCTCAACTGGTCTCTGTCGGGCTCTGTCGGGCTCTGTCGGGCTCTGTCGGGCTCTGTCGGGCTCTACTGGGCTCTACTGGGCTCTGTCGGGCTCTGTCGGGCTCTACTGGGCCCTGTCGGGCCCTGTCGGGCCCTGTCGGGCTCTGTCGGGCCCTGTCGGGCTCTGTCGGGCTCTGTCGGGCTCTGTCGGGCTCTGTTGCGCCCTGTCGGGCTATGTCGGGCTCTGTCGGGCTCGCCTGGGCTCTGTCGGGCTCTGTCGGGCTCTGTCGGGCTCTACTGGGCTCTACTGGGCTCTGTCGGGCTCTGTCGGGCTCTACTGGGCCCTGTCGGGCCCTGTCGGGCTCTACTGGGCTCTGCCAGGCTCTGTCGGGCTCTGTCGGGCCCTGTCGGGCTCTGTCGGGCCCTGTCGGGCCCTGTCGGGCTCTGTCGGGATATGTCGGGCTCTGTCGGGCTCTACTGGGCTCTGTCGGGCTCTGTCGGGCTCTGTCGGGCTCTACTGGGCCCTGTCGGGCCCTGTCGGGCCCTGTCGGGCTCTGTCGGGCTCTGTCGGGCTCTGTCGGGCTCTACTGGGCTCTGTCGGGCTCTGTCGGGCTCTGTCGGGCTCTGTCGGGCTCTATTGGGCTCTACTGGGCTCTGTCGGGCTCTGTCGGGCTCTACTGGGCCCTGTCGGGCCCTGTCGGGCCCTGTCGGGCTCTGTCGGGCCCTGTCGGGCTCTGTCGGGCTCTGTCGGGCTCTGTCGGGCTCTGTCGCGCCCTGTCGGGCTATGTCGGGCTCTGTCGGGCTCGCCTGGGCTCTGTCGGGCTCTGTCGGGCTCTGTCGGGCTCCACTGGGCTCTACTGGGCTCTGTCGGGCTCTGTCGGGCTCTACTGGGCCCTGTCGGGCCCTGTCGGGCTCTACTGGGCTCTGCCAGGCTCTGTCGGGCTCTGTCGGGCCCTGTCGGGCTCTGTCGGGCCCTGTCGGGCCCTGTCGGGCTCTGTCGGGATATGTCGGGCTCTGTCGGGCTCTACTGGGCTCTGTCGGGCTCTGTCGGGCTCTGTCGGGCTCTACTGGGCCCTGTCGGGCCCTGTCGGGCTCTGTCGGGCTCTGTCGGGCTCTGTCGGGCTCTGTCGGGCTCTACTGGGCTCTGTCGGGCTCTGTCGGGCTCTGTCGGGCTCTGTCGGGCTCTACTGGGCTCTGTCGGGCCCTGTCGGGCTCTGTCGGGCCCTGTCGGGTTCTGTCGGGCTCTGTCGGGCTCTGTCGGGCTCTACTGGGCCCTGTCGGGCTCTGTCGGGCTCTGTCGGGCTCTGTCGGGCCCTGTCGGGCTCTGTCGGTCTCTGTCGGGCCCTGTCGGGCTCTGTCGGGCTCTACTGGGCCCTGTCGGGCCCTGGCGGGCTCTGTCGGGCCCTGTCGGGCTCTGTCGGGCTCTGTCGGGCTCTATCGGGCTCTGTCGGGCTCTACTGGGCCCTGTCGGGCCCTGTCGGGCCCTGTCGGGCTCTGTCGGGCTCTGTCGGGCTCTGTCGGGCTCTACTGGGCCCTGTCGGGCCCTGTCGGGCCCTGTCGGGCTCTGTCGGGCTCTGTCGGGCCCTGTCGGGCCCTGTCGGGCCCTGTCGGGCTCTGTCGGGCTCTACTGGGCCCTGTCGGGCCTTGTCGGGCCCTGTCGGGCTCTGTCGGGCTCTACTGGGCTCTGTCGGGCCCTGTCGGGCCCTGTCGGGCCCTGTTGGGCCCTATCGGGCTCAGTCGGGCTCAGTCGGGCCCTGTCGGGCTCTGTCGGGCTCTGTCGGGCTCTGTCGGGCTCTACTGGGCCCTGTCGGGCTCTGTCGGGCTCTGTCGGGCTCTGTCGGGCTCTGTCGGGCCCTGTCGGGCTCTGTCGGGCTCTGTCGGGCTCTGTCGGGCTCAACTGGTCTCTGTCGGGCTCTGTCGGGCTCTGTCGGGCTCTGTCGGGCTCTGTCGGGCTCTACTGGGCTCTACTGGGCTCTGTCGGGCTCTACTGGGCCCTGTCGGGCCCTGTCGGGCTCTGTCGGGCTCTGTCGGGTTCTGTCGGGCTCTGTCGGGCTCTGTCGGGCTCTGTCGGGCTCTACTGGGCCCTGTCGGGCTCTGTCGGGCTCTGTCGGGCTCTGTCGGGCCCTGTCGGGCTCTGTCGGGCTCTGTCGGGCTCTGTCGGGCTCTACTGGGCTCTGTCGGGCTCTACTGGGCTCTACTGGGCCCTGTCGGGCTCTGTCGGGCTCTGTCGGGCTCTATCGGGCTCTGTCGGGCTCTACTGGGCCCTGTCGGGCCCTGTCGGGCCCTGTCGGGCTCTGTCGGGCTCTGTCGGGCTCTGTCGGGCTCTACTGGGCCCTGTCGGGCCCTGTCGGGCCCTGTCGGGCTCTGTCGGGCTCTGTCGGGCCCTGTCGGGCCCTGTCGGGCCCTGTCGGGCTCTGTCGGGCTCTACTGGGCCCTGTCGGGCCTTGTCGGGCCCTGTCGGGCTCTGTCGGGCTCTACTGGGCTCTGTCGGGCCCTGTCGGGCCCTGTCGGGCCCTGTTGGGCCCTATCGGGCTCAGTCGGGCTCAGTCGGGCCCTGTCGGGCTCTGTCGGGCTCTGTCGGGCTCTGTCGGGCTCTACTGGGCCCTGTCGGGCTCTGTCGGGCTCTGTCGGGCTCTGTCGGGCTCTGTCGGGCCCTGTCGGGCTCTGTCGGGCTCTGTCGGGCTCTGTCGGGCTCAACTGGTCTCTGTCGGGCTCTGTCGGGCTCTGTCGGGCTCTGTCGGGCTCTGTCGGGCTCTACTGGGCTCTACTGGGCTCTGTCGGGCTCTACTGGGCCCTGTCGGGCCCTGTCGGGCTCTGTCGGGCTCTGTCGGGTTCTGTCGGGCTCTGTCGGGCTCTGTCGGGCTCTGTCGGGCTCTACTGGGCCCTGTCGGGCTCTGTCGGGCTCTGTCGGGCTCTGTCGGGCCCTGTCGGGCTCTGTCGGGCTCTGTCGGGCTCTGTCGGGCTCTACTGGGCTCTGTCGGGCTCTACTGGGCTCTACTGGGCCCTGTCGGGCTCTGTCGGGCTCTGTCGGGCTCTATCGGGCTCTGTCGGGCTCTACTGGGCTCTGTCGGGCCCTGTCGTGCTCTGTCGGGCTCTGTCGGGTTCTGTCGGGCTCTGTCGGGCTCTGTCGGGCTCTGTCGGGCTCTACTGGGCTCTGTCGGGCTCTGTCGGGCTCTGTCGGGCTCTGTCGGGCCCTGTCGGGCTCTGTCGGGCTCTGTCGGGCTCTGTCGGGCTCTACTGGGCTCTGTCGGGCTCTGTCGGGCTCTGTCGGGCTCTGTCGGGCTCTACTGGGCCCTGTCGGGCCCTGTCGGGCCCTGTCGGGCTCTGTCGGGCTCTGTCGGGCTCTGTCGGGCTCTACTGGGCCCTGTCGGGCTCTGTCGGGCCCTGTCGGGCCCTGTCGGGCCCTGTCGGGCTCTGTCGGGCTCTGTCGGGCTCTACTGGGCTCTACTGGGCTCTGTCGGGCTCTGTCGGGCTCTACTGGGCTCTACTGGGCTCTGTCGGGCTCTGTCGGGCTCTACTGGGCCCTGTCGGGCCCTGTCGGGCTCTGTCGGGCTCTGTCGGGCTCTGTCGGGCTCTGTCGGGCTCTACTGGGCTCTGTCGGGCTCTGTCGGGCTCTACTGGGCCCTGTCGGGCCCTGTCGGGCCCTGTCGGGCCCTGTCAGGCTCTGTCGGGCTCTGTCGGGCTCTGTCGGGCTCTGTCGGGCTCTACTGGGCTCTGTCGGGCTCTGTCGGGCTCTGTCGGGCTATACTGGGCCCTGTCGGGCCCTGTCGGGCTCTGTCGGGCTCTGTCGGGCCCTGTCGGGCCCTGTCGGGCTCTGTCGGGCTCTGTCGGGCTCTACTGGGCTCTGTCGGGCTCTACTGGGCCCTGTCGGGCTCTGTCGGGCTCTGTCGGGCTCTACTGGGCTCTGTCGGGCTCTGTCGGGCCCTGTCGGGCCCTGTCGGGCTCTGTCGGGCTCTGTCGGGCCCTGTCGGGTTCTGTCGGGCTCTGTCGGGCCCTGTCGGGCTCTGTCGGGCCCTGTCGGGCTCTGTCGGGCTCTACTGGGCCCTGTCGGGCCCTGTCGGGCTCTGTCGGGCTCTGTCGGGCTCTACTGGGCTAAACTGGGCCCTGTCGGGCCCTGTCGGGCTCTGTCGGGCTCTGTCGGGCCCTGTCGGGCTCTGTCGGGCTCTGTCGGGCCCTATCGGGCCCTGTCGGGCTCTGTCGGGCTCTGTCGGGCTCTGTCGGGCTCTACTGGGCCCTGTCGGGCTCTGTCGGGCTCTGTCGGGCTCTGTCGGGCTCTACTGGGCCCTGTCGGGCCCTGTCGGGCTCTGTCGGGCCCTGTCAGGCCCTGTCGGGCTCTGTCAGGCTCTGTCGGGCTCTGTCGGGCTCTACTGGGCCCTGTCGGGCCCTGTCGGGCTCTGTCGGGCTCTGTCGGGCTCTGTCGGGCTCTGTCGGGCTCTTTCGGGCTCTGTCGGGCTCTACTGGGCTCTGTCGGGCCCTGTCGGGCCCTGTCGGGTCCTGTCGGGCTCTGTCGGGCTCTGTCGGGCTCTACTGGGCTCTGTCGGGCTCTGTCGGGCTCTGTCGGGCTCTGTCGGGCTCTACTGGGCCCTGTCGGGCCCTGTCGGGCCCTGTCGGGCCCTGTCGGGCTCTGTCGGGCTCTGTCGGGCTCAACTGGTCTCTGTCGGGCTCTGTCGGGCTCTGTCGGGCTCTGTCGGGCTCTGTCGGGCTCTACTGGGCTCTACTGGGCTCTGTCGGGCTCTGTCGGGCTCTACTGGGCCCTGTCGGGCTCTGTCGGGCCCTGTCGGGCCCTGTCGGGCCCTGTCGGGCTCTGTTGGGCTCTGTCGGGCTCTACTGGGCCCTGTCGGGCCCTGTCGGGCTCTGTCGGGCTCTGTCGGGCTCTGTCGGGCTCAACTGGTCTCTGTCGGGCTCTGTCGGGCTCTGTCGGGCTCTGTCGGGCTCTGTCGGGCTCTACTGGGCTCTACTGGGCTCTGTCGGGCTCTGTCGGGCTCTACTGGGCTCTGTCGGGCTCTGTCGGGCTCTGTCGGGCTCTACTGGGCCCTGTCGGGCCCTGTCGGGCCCTGTCGGGCCCTGTCGGGCTCTGTCGGGCTCTGTCGGGCTCTGTCGGGCTCTACTGGGCTCTGTCGGGCTCTGTCGGGCTCTACTGGGCTCTACTGGGCTCTGTCGGGCTCTGTCGGGCTCTACTGGGCCCTGTCGGGCCCTGTCGGGCCCTGTCGGGCTCTGTCGGGCCCTGTCGGGCTCTGTCGGGCTCTGTCGGGCTCTGTCGGGCTCTGTCGCGCCCTGTCGGGCTATGTCGGGCTCTGTCGGGCTCGCCTGGGCTCTGTCGGGCTCTGTCGGGCTCTGTCGGGCTCCACTGGGCTCTACTGGGCTCTGTCGGGCTCTGTCGGGCTCTACTGGGCCCTGTCGGGCCCTGTCGGGCTCTACTGGGCTCTGCCAGGCTCTGTCGGGCTCTGTCGGGCCCTGTCGGGCTCTGTCGGGCCCTGTCGGGCCCTGTCGGGCTCTGTCGGGATATGTCGGGCTCTGTCGGGCTCTACTGGGCTCTGTCGGGCTCTGTCGGGCTCTGTCGGGCTCTACTGGGCCCTGTCGGGCCCTGTCGGGCTCTGTCGGGCTCTGTCGGGCTCTGTCGGGCTCTGTCGGGCTCTACTGGGCTCTGTCGGGCTCTGTCGGGCTCTGTCGGGCTCTGTCGGGCTCTACTGGGCTCTGTCGGGCCCTGTCGGGCTCTGTCGGGCCCTGTCGGGTTCTGTCGGGCTCTGTCGGGCTCTGTCGGGCTCTACTGGGCCCTGTCGGGCTCTGTCGGGCTCTGTCGGGCTCTGTCGGGCCCTGTCGGGCTCTGTCGGTCTCTGTCGGGCCCTGTCGGGCTCTGTCGGGCTCTACTGGGCCCTGTCGGGCCCTGTCGGGCTCTGTCGGGCCCTGTCGGGCTCTGTCGGGCTCTGTCGGGCTCTATCGGGCTCTGTCGGGCTCTACTGGGCCCTGTCGGGCCCTGTCGGGCCCTGTCGGGCTCTGTCGGGCTCTGTCGGGCTCTGTCGGGCTCTACTGGGCCCTGTCGGGCCCTGTCGGGCCCTGTCGGGCTCTGTCGGGCTCTGTCGGGCCCTGTCGGGCCCTGTCGGGCCCTGTCGGGCTCTGTCGGGCTCTACTGGGCCCTGTCGGGCCTTGTCGGGCCCTGTCGGGCTCTGTCGGGCTCTACTGGGCTCTGTCGGGCCCTGTCGGGCCCTGTCGGGCCCTGTTGGGCCCTATCGGGCTCAGTCGGGCTCAGTCGGGCCCTGTCGGGCTCTGTCGGGCTCTGTCGGGCTCTGTCGGGCTCTACTGGGCCCTGTCGGGCTCTGTCGGGCTCTGTCGGGCTCTGTTGGGCCCTGTCGGGCTCTGTCGGGCTCTACTGGGCCCTGTTGGGCCCTGTCGGGCTCTGTCGGGCCCTGTCGGGCTCTGTCGGGCTCTGTCGGGCTCTGTCGGGCTCTACTGGGCCCTGTCGGGCCCTGTCGGGCTCTGTCGGGCTCTGTCGGGCTCTGTCGGGCTCTACTGGGCCCTGTCGGGCCCTGTCGGGCCCTGTCGGGCTCTGTCGGGCCCTGTCGGGCCCTGTCGGGCTCTGTCGGGCCCTGTCGGGCCCTGTCGGGCCCTGTCGGGCTCTGTCGGGCTCTGTCGGGCTCTACTGGGCTCTGTCGGGCTCTGTCGGGCTCTGTCGGGCTCTACTGGGCCCTGTCGGGCTCTGTCGGGCTCTACTGGGCCCTGTCGGGCTCTGTCGGGCTCTGTCGGGCCCTGTCGGGCTCTGTCGGGCTCTGTCGGGCTCTGTCGGGCCCTGTCGGGCCCTGTCGGGCTCTGTCTGGCTCTGTCGGGCCCTGTCGGGCCCTGTCGGGCTCTGTCGGGCTCTGTCGGGCTCTGTCGGGCTCTACTGGGCCCTGTCGGGCTCTGTCGGGCTCTGTCGGGCTCTGTCGGGCCCTGTCGGGCTCTGTCGGGCTCTACTGGGCTCTGTCGGGCTCTGTCGGGCTCTGTCGGGCTCTACTGGGCCTTGTCGGGCTCTGTCGGGCCCTGTCGGGCTCTGTCGGGCTCTGTCGGGCTCTGTCGGGCTCTACTGGTCTCTGTCGGGCTCTGTCGGGCTCTGTCGGGCTCAACTGGTCTCTGTCGGGCTCTGTCGGGCTCTGTCGGGCTCTGTCGGGCTCTGTCGGGCTCTACTGGGCTCTATTGGGCTCTGTCGGGCTCTGTCGGGCTCTACTGGGCCCTGTCGGGCTCTGTCGAGCTCTGTCGGGCTCTGTCGGGCTCAACTGGTCTCTGTCGGGCTCTGTCGGGCTCTGTCGGGCTCTGTCGGGCTCTGTCGGGCTCTACTGGGCTCTGTCGGGCTCTGTCGGGCTCTGTCGGGCTCTACTGGGCCCTGTCGGGCTCTGTCGGGCTCTGTCGGGCCCTGTCGGGCCCTGTCGGGCTCTGTCGGGCCCTGTCGGGCCCTGTCGGGCTCTGTCGGGCTCTGTCGGGCCCTGTCGGGCTCTGTCGGGCTCTGTCGGGCCCTGTCGGGCCCTGTCGGGCTCTGTCGGGCCCTGTCGGGCCCTGTCGGGCTCTGTCGGGCTCTGTCGGGCCCTGTCGGGCCCTGTCGGGCTCTGTCGGGCCCTGTCGGGCCCTGTCGGGCTCTGTCGGGCTCTGTCGGGCTCTGTCGGGCTCTGTCGGGCCCTGTCGGGCTCTGTCGGGCCCTGTCGGGCTCTGTCGGGCTCTGTCGGGCTCTGTCGGGCTCTACTGGGCTCTGTCGGGCTCTGTCGGGCTCTGTCGGGCTCTGTCGGGCTCTACTGGGCTCTGTCGGGCCCTGTCGGGCTCTGTCGGGCTCTGTCGGGCCCTGTCGGGCTCTGTCGGGCTCTGTCGGGCGCTACTGGGCCCTGTCGGGCCCTGTCGGGCCCTGTCGGGCTCTGTCGGGCTCTGTCGGGCTCTGTCGGGCTCTACTGGGCTCTACTGGGCTCTGTCGGGCTCTGTCGGGCTCTACTGGGCGCTGTCGGGCCCTGTTGGGCCCTGTCGGGCTCTGTCGGGCTCTACTGGGCCCTGTCGGGCCCTGTCGGGCCCTGTCGGGCTCTGTCGGGCTCTGTCGGGCTCTGTCGGGCTCTACTGGGCTCTGTCGGGCTCTGTCGGGCTCTGTCGGGCTCTGTCGGGCCCTGTCGGGCCCTGTCGGGCTCTGTCGGGCTCTGTCGGGCTCTGTCGGGCTCTGTCGGCCTCTACTGGGCTCTGTCGGGCCCTGTCGGGCCCTGTCGGGCTCTGTCGGGCTCTGTCGGGCTCTGTCGGGCTCTACTGGGCCCTGTCGGGCTCTGTCAGGCTCTGTCGGGCTCTGTCGGGCCCTGTCGGGCCCTGTCGGGCCCTGTCGGGCTCTGTCGGGCTCTGTCGGGCTCTACTGGGCTCTGTCAGGCTCTGTCGGGCTCTGTCGGGCCCTGTCGGGCCCTGTCGGGCTCTGTCGGGCTCTGTCGGGCTCTACTGGGCCCTGTCGGGCCCTGTCGGGCCCTGTCGGGCTCTGTCGGGCTCTGTCGGGCTCTACTGGGCTAAACTGGGCTCTGTCGGGCCCTGTCGGGCTCTGTCGGGCTCTGTCGGGCTCTGTCGGGCTCTACTGGGCTCTGTCGGGCTCTGTCGGGCTCTGTCGGGCCCTGTCGGGCCCTGTTGGGCTCTGTCGGGCCCTGTCGGGCCCTGTCGGGCCCTGTCGGGCTCTGTCGGGCTCTGTCGAGCTCTACTGGGCCCTGTCGGGCCCTGTCGGGCCCTGTCGGGCTCTGTCGGGCTCTGTCGGGCTCTGTCGGGCTCTGTCGGGCTCTACTGGGCTCTGTCGGGCTCTACTGGGCTCTGTCGGGCCCTGTCGGGCCCTGTCGGGTCCTGTCGGGCTCTGTCGGGCTCTGTCGGGCTCTACTGGGCTCTGTCGGGCTCTGTCGGGCTCTGTCGGGCTCTGTCGGGCTCTACTGGGCTCTGTCGGGCTCTGTCGGGCTCTGTCGGGCTCTGTCGGGCTCTACTGGGCCCTGTCGGGCCCTGTCGGGCCCTGTCGGGCCCTGTCGGGCTCTGTCGGGCTCTGTCGGGCTCAACTGGTCTCTGTCGGGCTCTGTCGGGCTCTGTCGGGCTCTGTCGGGCTCTACTGGGCTCTACTGGGCTCTGTCGGGCTCTGTCGGGCTCTACTGGGCCCTGTCGGGCTCTGTCGGGCCCTGTCGGGCCCTGTCGGGCCCTGTCGGGCTCTGTTGGGCTCTGTCGGGCTCTACTGGGCCCTGTCGGGCTCTGTCGGGCTCTGTCGGGCTCTGTCGGGCTCAACTGGTCTCTGTCGGGCTCTGTCGGCCTCTGTCGGGCTCTGTCGGGCTCTGTCGGGCTCTACTGGGCTCTACTGGGCTCTGTCGGGCTCTGTCGGGCTCTACTGGGCCCTGTCGGGCCCTGTCGGGCCCTGTCGGGCTCTGTCGGGCCCTGTCGGGCTCTGTCGGGCTCTGTCGGGCTCTGTCGGGCTCTGTCGCGCCCTGTCGGGCTATGTCGGGCTCTGTCGGGCTCGCCTGGGCTCTGTCGGGCTCTGTCGGGCTCTGTCGGGCTCTACTGGGCTCTACTGGGCTCTACTGGGCTCTGTCGGGCTCTACTGGGCCCTGTCGGGCCCTGTCGGGCTCTACTGGGCTCTGCCAGGCTCTGTCGGGCTCTGTCGGGCCCTGTCGGGCTCTGTCGGGCCCTGTCGGGCCCTGTCGGGCTCTGTCGGGATATGTCGGGCTCTGTCGGTCTCTACTGGGCTCTGTCGGGCTCTGTCGGGCTCTGTCGGGCTCTACTGGGCCCTGTCGGGCCCTGTCGGGCCCTGTCGGGCTCTGTCGGGCTCTGTCGGGCTCTGTCGGGCTCTACTGGGCTCTGTCGGGCTCTGTCGGGCTCTGTCGGGCTCTGTCGGGCTCTGTCGGGCTCTACTGGGCTCTGTCGGGCCCTGTCGGGCTCTGTCGGGCCCTGTCGGGTTCTGTCGGGCTCTGTCGGGCTCTGTCGGGCTCTACTGGGCCCTGTCGGGCTCTGTCGGGCTCTGTCGGGCTCTGTCGGGCCCTGTCGGGCTCTGTCGGGCTCTGTCGGGCCCTGTCGGGCTCTGTCGGGCTCTACTGGGCCCTGTCGGGCCCTGTCGGGCTCTGTCGGGCCCTGTCGGGCTCTGTCGGGCTCTGTCGGGCTCTATCGGGCTCTGTCGGGCTCTACTGGGCCCTGTCGGGCCCTGTCGGGCCCTGTCGGGCTCTGTCGGGCTCTGTCGGGCTCTGTCGGGCTCTACTGGGCTCTGTCGGGCTCTACTGGGCCCTGTCGGGCCCTGTCGGGCCCTGTCGGGCTCTGTCGGGCTCTGTCGGGCTCTGTCGGGCTCTTTCGGGCTCTGTCGGGCTCTACTGGGCTCTGTCGGGCCCTGTCGGGCCCTGTCGGGCCCTGTCGGGCTCTGTCGGGCTCTGTCGGGCTCTACTGGGCTCTGTCGGGCTCTGTCGGGCTCTGTCGGGCTCTACTGGGCCCTGTCGGGCCCTGTCGGGCTTTGTCGGGCTCTGTCGGGCTCTGTTGGGCTCTACTGGGCCCTGTCGGGCCCTGTCGGGCCCTGTCGGGCTCTACTGGGCTCTACTGGGCTCTGTCGGGCCCTGTCGGGCTCTACTGGGCCCTGTCGGGCCCTGTCGGGCCCTGTCGGGCTCTGTCGGGCTCTGTCGGGCTCTGTCGGGCTCTGTCGGGCTCTACTGGGCTCTACTGGGCTCTGTCGGGCTCTGTCGGGCTCTACTGGGCCCTGTCGGGCCCTGTCGGGCCCTGTCGGGCTCTGTCGGGCTCTGTCGGGCTATGTCGGGCTCTGTCTGGCTCGCCTGGGCTCTGTCGGGCTCTGTCGGGCTCTGTCGGGCTCTGTCGGGCTCTACTGGGCTCTACTGGGCTCTGTCGGGCTCTGTCGGGCTCTACTGGGCCCTGTCGGGCCCTGTCGGGCCCTGTCGGGCTCTACTGGGCTCTGTGAGGCTCTGTCGGGCTCTGTCGGGCCGTGTCGGGCTCTGTCGGGCCCTGTCGGGCCCTGTCGGGCTCTGTCGGGATATGTCGGGCTCTGTCGGGCTCTACTGGGCTCTGTCGGGCTCTGTCGGGCTCTGTCGGGCTCTACTGGGCCCTGTCGGGCCCTGTCGGGCTCTGTCGGGCCCTGTCGGGCTCTGTCGGGCTCTGTCGGGCTCTACTGGGCTCTTTCGGGCTCTACTGGGCCCTGTCGGGCTCTGTCGGGCTCTGTCGGGCTCTGTCGGGCTCTGTCGGGCTCTACTGGGCTCTGTCGGGCCCTGTCGGGCTCTGTCGGGCCCTGTCGGGTTCTGTCGGGCTCTGTCGGGCTCTGTCGGGCTCTACTGGGCCCTGTCGGGCTCTGTCGGGCCCTGTCGGGCCCTGTCGGGCTCTGTCGGGCTCTGTCGGGCTCTGTCGGGCCCTGTCGGGCTCTGTCGGGCTCTGCTGGGTCCTGTCGGGCTCTGTCGGACTCTGTCGGGCCCTGTCGGGCCCTGTCGGGCCCTGTCGGGCTCTGTCGGGCTCTGTCGGGCTCTTTCGGGCTCTGTCGGGCTCTACTGGGCTCTGTCGGGCCCTGTCGGGCCCTGTCGGGTCCTGTCGGGCTCTGTCGGGCTCTGTCGGGCTCTGTCGGGATCTACTGGGCTCTGTCGGGCTCTGTCGGGCTCTGTCGGGCTCTGTCGGGCTCTACTGGGCCCTGTCGGGCCCTGTCGGGCTCTGTCGGGCTCTGTCGGGCTCAACTGGTCTCTGTCGGGCTCTGTCGGGCTCTGTCGGGCTCTGTCGGGCTCTGTCGGGCTCTACTGGGCTCTACTGGGCTCTGTCGGGCTCTGTCGGGCTCTACTGGGCCCTGTCGGGCCCTGCCGGGCCCTGTCGGGCCCTGTCGGGCTCTGTCGGGCTCTGTCGGGCTCTACTGGGCCCTGTCGGGCCCTGTCGGGCTCTGTCGGGCTCTGTCGGGCTCTGTCGGGCTCTACTGGGCCCTGTCGGGCTCTGTCGGGCTCTGTCGGGCCCTGTCGGGCTCTGTCGGGCTCTGTCGGGCGCTACTGGGCCCTGTCGGGCACTGTCGGGCTCTGTCGGGCTCTGTCGGGCCCTGTCGGGCTCTGTCGGGCTCTGTCGGGCTCTGTCGGGCTCTGTCGGGCTCTACTGGGCTCTACTGGGCTCTGTCGGGCTCTGTCGGGCTCTACTGGGCCCTGTCGGGCCCTGTTGGGCCCTGTCGGGCTCTGTCGGGCTCTGTCGGGCCCTGTCAGGCCCTGTCGGGCCCTGTCGGGCTCTGTCGGGCCCTGTCGGGCCCTGTCGGGCTCTGTCGGGCTCTGTCGGGCTCTGTCGGGCTCTACTGGGCTCTGTCGGGCCCTGTCGGGCCCTGTCGGGCTCTGTCGGGCTCTGTCGGGCTCTGTCGGGCTCTGTCGGGCTCTACTGGGCTGTGTCGGGCTCTACTGGGCTCTACTGGGCCCTGTCGGGCTCTGTCGTGCTCTGTCGGGCTCTGTCGGGCTCTACTGGGCCCTGTCGGGCCCTGTCGGGCCCTGTCGGGCTCTGTCGGGCTCTGTCGGGCTCTGTCGGGCTCTACTGGGCCCTGTCGGGCTCTGTCGGGCTCTGTCGGGCCCTGTCGGGCTCTGTCGGGCCCTGTCGGGCCCTGTCGGGCTCTGTCGGGCTCTGTCGGGCTCTGTCGGGCTCTACTGGGCCCTGTCGGGCCCTGTCGGGCTCTGTCGGGCTCTGTCGGGCTCTACTGGGCTAAACTGGGCTCTGTCGGGCCCTGTCGGGCCCTGTCGGGCTCTGTCGGGCTCTGTCGGGCTCTACTGGGCCCTGTCGGGCTCTGTCGGGCCCTGTCGGGCCCTGTCGGGCTCTGTCGGGCTCTGTCGGGCTCTACTGGGCCCTGTCGGGCCCTGTCGGGCTCTGTCGGGCTCTGTCGGGCCCTGTCGGACTCTGTCGGGGCCTGTCGGGCTCTGTCGGGCTCTGTCGGGCTCTGTCGGGCTCTGCTGGGTCCTGTCGGGCTCTGTCGGACTCTGTCGGGCCCTGTCGGGCCCTGTCAGGCTCTGTCGGGCTCTGTCGGGCCCTGTCGGGCTCTGTCGGGCTGTACTGGGCCCTGTCGGGCTCTGTCGGGCTCTGTCGGGCTCTACTGGGCTAAACTGGGCTCTGTCGGGCCCTGTCGGGCCCTGTCGGGCCCTGTCGGGCCCTGTCGGGCTCTGTCGGGCTCTGTCGGGCTCTGTCGGGCTCTACTGGGCCCTGTCGGGCTCTGTCGGGCTCTGTCGGGCTCTACTGGGCCCTGTCGGGCTCTGTCGGGCTCTGTCGGGCTCTGTCGGGCTCTACTGGGCCCTGTCGGGCTCTGTCGGGCTCTGTCGGGCTCTGTCGGGCTCTGTTGGGCTCTACTGGGCTCTACTGGGCTCTGTCGGGCTCTGTCGGGCTCTACTGGGCCCTGTCGGGCCCTGTCGGGCCCTGTCGGGCTCTACTGGGCTCTGTCAGGCTCTGTCGGGCTCTGTCGGGCCCTGTCGGGCTCTGTCGGGCTCTGTCGGGCTCTGTCGGGCTCTGTCGGGCTCTACTGGGCCCTGTCGGGCTCTGTCGGGCTCTGTCGGGCCCTGTCGGGCTCTGTTGGGCTCTGTCGGGCCCTGTCGGGCCCTGTCGGGCTCTGTCGGGCTCTGTCGGGCTCTACTGGGCTCTGTCGGGCTCTACTGGGCTCTGTCGGGCTCTGTCGGGCTCTGTCGGGCTCTGTCGGGCTCTGTCGGGCTCTACTGGGCTCTGTCGGGCTCTGTCGGGCCCTGTCGGGCCCTGTCGGGCTCTGTCGGGCCCTGTCGGGCCCTGTCGGGCTCTGTCGGGCTCTGTCGGGCTCTGTCGGGCTCTACTGGGCCCTGTCGGGCTCTGTCGGGCCCTGTCGGGCCCTGTCGGGCTCTGTCGGGCTCTGTCGGGCTCTGTCGGGCTCTACTGGGCTCTGTCGGGCCCTGTCGGGCTCTGTCGGGCCCTGTCGGGCTCTGTCGGGCTCTACTGGGCCCTGTCGGGCTCTGTCGGGCTCTGTCGGGCTCTACTGGGCCCTGTCGGGCCCTGTCGGGCTCTGTCGGGCCCTGTCGGGCCCTGTCGGGCTCTGTCAGGCTCTGTCGGGCTCTGTCGGGCTCTCCTGGGCCCTGTCGGGCCCTGTCGGGCCCTTTCGGGCTCTACTGGGCTCTACTGGGCTCTGTCAGGCTCTGTCGGGCTCTACTGGGCTCTGTCGGGCCCTGTCGGGCTCTACTGGGCTCTACTGGGCTCTGTCGGGCTCTGTCGGGTCCTGTCGGGCTCTGTCGGGCTCTACTGGGCTCTGTCGGGCCCTGTCGGGCTCTACTGGGCTCTACTGGGCTCTGTCGGGCTCTGTCAGGCTCTGTCGGGCTCTGTCGGGCCCTGTCGGGCTCTGTCGGGCTCTGTCGGGCTCTGTCGGGCTCTGTCGGGCTCTACTGGGCCCTGTCGGGCTCTGTCGGGCTCTGTCGGGCCCTGTCGGGCTCTGTTGGGCTCTGTCGGGCCCTGTCGGGCCCTGTCGGGCTCTGTCGGGCTCTGTCGGGCTCTACTGGGCTCTGTCGGGCTCTACTGGGCTCTGTCGGGCTCTGTCGGGCTCTGTCGGGCTCTGTCGGGCTCTGTCGGGCTCTACTGGGCTCTGTCGGGCTCTGTCGGGCCCTGTCGGGCCCTGTCGGGCTCTGTCGGGCCCTGTCGGGCCCTGTCGGGCTCTGTCGGGCTCTGTCGGGCTCTGTCGGGCTCTACTGGGCCCTGTCGGGCTCTGTCGGGCCCTGTCGGGCCCTGTCGGGCTCTGTCGGGCTCTGTCGGGCTCTGTCGGGCTCTACTGGGCTCTGTCGGGCCCTGTCGGGCTCTGTCGGGCCCTGTCGGGCTCTGTCGGGCTCTACTGGGCCCTGTCGGGCTCTGTCGGGCTCTGTCGGGCTCTACTGGGCCCTGTCGGGCCCTGTCGGGCTCTGTCGGGCCCTGTCGGGCCCTGTCGGGCTCTGTCAGGCTCTGTCGGGCTCTGTCGGGCTCTCCTGGGCCCTGTCGGGCCCTGTCGGGCCCTTTCGGGCTCTACTGGGCTCTACTGGGCTCTGTCGGGCTCTGTCGGGCTCTACTGGGCTCTGTCGGGCCCTGTCGGGCTCTACTGGGCTCTACTGGGCTCTGTCGGGCTCTGTCGGGTCCTGTCGGGCTCTGTCGGGCTCTACTGGGCTCTGTCGGGCTCTGTCGGGCTCTGTCGGGCTCTGTCGGGTCCTGTCGGGTCCTGTCGGGCTCTGTCGGGCTCTGTCGGGCTCTACTGGGCTCTGTCGGGCCCTGTCGGGCCCTATCGGGCCCTGTCGGGCTCTGTCGGGCCCTGTCGGGCCCTGTCGGGCTCTGTCGGGCTCTGTCGGGCTCTGTCGGGCTCTACTGGGCCCTGTCGCGCTCTGTCGGGCTCTGTCGGGCTCTGTCGGGCTCTGTCGGGCTCTGTTGGGCCCTGTCGGGCTCTGTCGGGCTCTACTGGGCCCTGTCGGGCCCTGTTGGGCCCTGTCGGGCTCTGTCGGGCCCTGTCGGGCCCTGTCGGGCTCTGTCGGGCTCTGTCGGGCTCTGTCGGGCTCTACTGGGCCCTGTCGGGCCCTGTCGGGCTCTGTCGGGCTCTGTCGGGCTCTACTGGGCCCTGTCGGGTTCTGTCGGGCTCTGTCGGGCTCTACTGGGCCCTGTCGGGCCCTGTCGGGCTCTGTCGGGCCCTGTCGGGCCCTGTCGGGCCCTTTCGGGCTCTGTCGGGCTCTGTCGGGCTCTGTCGGGCTCTGTCGGGCTCTACTGGGCCCTGTCGGGCTCTGTCGGGCCCTGTCGGGCTCTGTCGGGCTCTGTCGGGCTCTGTCGGGCTCTGTCGGGCTCTACTGGGCTCTGTCGGGCTCTGTCGGGCTCTGTCGGGCTCTACTGGGCCCTGTCGGGCTCTGTCGGGCTCTGTCGGGCTCTGTCGGGCTCAACTGATCTCTGTCGGGCTCTGTCGGGCTCTGTCGGGCTCTACTGGGCTCTACTGGGCTCTGTCGGGCTCTGTCGGGCTCTACTGGGCCCTGTCGGGCTCTACTGGGCCCTGTCGGGCCCTGTCGGGCTCTGTCGGGCTCTGTCGGGCTCTGTCGGGCTCTGTCGGGCTCTACTGGGCCCTGTCGGGCTCTGTCGGGCTCTGTCGGGCTCTGTCGGGCTCTGTCGGGCCCTGTCGGGCTCTGTCGGGCTCTGTCGGGCTCTACTGGGCTCTGTCGGGCTCTACTGGGCTCTACTGGGCCCTGTCGGGCTCTGTCGGGCTCTGTCGGACTCTATCGGGCTCTGTCAAGCTCTACTGGGCCCTGTCGGGCCCTGTCGGGCCCTGTCGGGCTCTGTCGGGCTCTGTCGGGCTCTGTCGGGCTCTACTGGGCTCTGTCGGGCTCTGTCGGGCTCTGTCGGGCTCTGTCGGGCTCTACTGGGCCCTGTCGGGCTCTGTCGGGCTCTGTCGGGCTCTGTCGGGCTCTGTCGGGCTCTACTGGGCCCTGTCGGGCCCTGTCGGGCCCTGTCGGGCTCTTCTGGGCTCTACTGGGCTCTGTCGGGGTCTGTCGGGCTCTGTCGGGCTCTACTGGGCCCTGTCGGGCCCTGTCGGGACCTGTCGGGCTCTGTCGGGCCCTGTCGGGCTCTGTCGGGCTCTGTCGGGCTCTGTCGGGCTCTACTGGGCTCTACTGGGCTCTGTCGGGCTCTGTCGGGCTCTACTGTGCCCTGTCGGGCCCTGTCGGGCTCTGTCGGGCTCTACTGGGCTCTGTCGGGCTCTGTCGGGCTCTGTCGGGCTCTACTGGGCCCTGTCGGGCTCTGTCGGGCTCTGTCGGGCTCTGTCGGGCCCTGTCGGGCTCTGTCGGGCTCTGTCGGGCTCTACTGTGCTCTGTCGGGCCCTGTCGGGCTCTGTCGGGCTCTGTCGGGCTCTGTCGGGCTCTGTCGGGCTCTACTGGGCCCTGTCGGGCTCTGTCGGGCTCTGTCGGGCTCTGTCGGGCTCTGTCGGGCTCTGTTGGGCCCTGTCGGGCTCTGTCGGGCTCTACTGGGCCCTGTCGGGCTCTGTCGGGCTCTGTCGGGCCCTGTCGGGCTCTGTCGGGCCCTGTCGGGCCCTGTCGGGCTCTACTGGGCCCTGTCGGGCCCTGTCGGGCTCTGTCGGGCTCTGTCGGGCTCTGTCGGGCTCTACTGGGCCCTGTCGGGTTCAGTCGGGCTCTGTCGGGCTCTACTGGGCCCTGTCGGGCTCTGTCGGGCTATGTCGGGCTCTGTCGGGCCCTGTCGGGCTCTGTCGGGCCCTGTCGGGCCCTGTCGGGCTCTGTCGGGCTCTGTCGGGCTCTGTCGGGCTCTACTGGGCCCTGTCGGGCTCTGTCGGGCTCTGTCGGGCCCTGTCGGGCCCTGTCGGGCTCTGTCGGGCTCTGTCGGGCTCTGTCGGGCTCTACTGGGCCCTGTCGGGCCCTGTCGGGCTCTACTGGGCCCTGTCGGGCTCTGTCGGGCCCTGTCGGGCCCTGTCGGGCCCTGTCGGGCTCTGTCGGGCCCTGTCGGGCTCTGTCGGGCCCTGTCGGGCTCTGTCGGGCTCTGTCGAGCCCTGTCGGGCTCTGTCGGGCTCTGTCGGGCTCTGTCGGGCTCTGTCGGGCTCTACTGGGCTCTGTCGGGCTCTGTCGGGCTCTGTCGGGCTCTACTGGGCCCTGTCGGGCCCTGTCGGGCTCTGTCGGGCTCTGTCGGGCTCTGTCGGGCTCAACTGGTCTCTGTCGGGCTCTGTCGGGCTCTGTCGGGCTCTGTCGGGCTCTGTCGGGCTCTACTGGGCTCTACTGGGCTCTGTCGGGCTCTACTGGGCCCTGTCGGGCCCTGTCGGGCTCTGTCGGGCTCTGTCGGGTTCTGTCGGGCTCTGTCGGGCTCTGTCGGGCTCTGTCGGGCTCTACTGGGCCCTGTCGGGCTCTGTCGGGCTCTGTCGGGCTCTGTCGGGCCCTGTCGGGCTCTGTCGGGCTCTGTCGGGCTCTGTCGGGCTCTACTGGGCTCTGTCGGGCTCTACTGGGCTCTACTGGGCCCTGTCGGGCTCTGTCGGGCTCTGTCGGGCTCTATCGGGCTCTGTCGGGCTCTACTGGGCTCTGTCGGGCCCTGTCGTGCTCTGTCGGGCTCTGTCGGGTTCTGTCGGGCTCTGTCGGGCTCTGTCGGGCTCTGTCGGGCTCTACTGGGCTCTGTCGGGCTCTGTCGGGCTCTGTCGGGCTCTGTCGGGCCCTGTCGGGCTCTGTCGGGCTCTGTCGGGCTCTGTCGGGCTCTACTGGGCTCTGTCGGGCTCTGTCGGGCTCTGTCGGGCTCTGTCGGGCTCTACTGGGCCCTGTCGGGCCCTGTCGGGCCCTGTCGGGCTCTGTCGGGCTCTGTCGGGCTCTGTCGGGCTCTACTGGGCCCTGTCGGGCTCTGTCGGGCCCTGTCGGGCCCTGTCGGGCCCTGTCGGGCCCTGTCGGGCTCTGTCGGGCTCTGTCGGGCTCTACTGGGCTCTACTGGGCTCTGTCGGGCTCTGTCGGGCTCTACTGGGCTCTACTGGGCTCTGTCGGGCTCTGTCGGGCTCTACTGGGCCCTGTCGGGCCCTGTCGGGCTCTGTCGGGCTCTGTCGGGCTCTGTCGGGCTCTGTCGGGCTCTACTGGGCTCTGTCGGGCTCTGTCGGGCTCTACTGGGCCCTGTCGGGCCCTGTCGGGCCCTGTCGGGCCCTGTCAGGCTCTGTCGGGCTCTGTCGGGCTCTGTCGGGCTCTGTCGGGCTCTACTGGGCTCTGTCGGGCTCTGTCGGGCTCTGTCGGGCTATACTGGGCCCTGTCGGGCCCTGTCGGGCTCTGTCGGGCTCTGTCGGGCCCTGTCGGGCCCTGTCGGGCTCTGTCGGGCTCTGTCGGGCTCTACTGGGCTCTGTCGGGCTCTACTGGGCCCTGTCGGGCTCTGTCGGGCTCTGTCGGGCTCTACTGGGCTCTGTCGGGCTCTGTCGGGCCCTGTCGGGCCCTGTCGGGCTCTGTCGGGCTCTGTCGGGCCCTGTCGGGTTCTGTCGGGCTCTGTCGGGCCCTGTCGGGCTCTGTCGGGCCCTGTCGGGCTCTGTCGGGCTCTACTGGGCCCTGTCGGGCCCTGTCGGGCTCTGTCGGGCTCTGTCGGGCTCTACTGGGCTAAACTGGGCCCTGTCGGGCCCTGTCGGGCTCTGTCGGGCTCTGTCGGGCCCTGTCGGGCTCTGTCGGGCTCTGTCGGGCCCTATCGGGCCCTGTCGGGCTCTGTCGGGCTCTGTCGGGCTCTGTCGGGCTCTACTGGGCCCTGTCGGGCTCTGTCGGGCTCTGTCGGGCTCTGTCGGGCTCTACTGGGCCCTGTCGGGCCCTGTCGGGCTCTGTCGGGCCCTGTCAGGCCCTGTCGGGCTCTGTCAGGCTCTGTCGGGCTCTGTCGGGCTCTACTGGGCCCTGTCGGGCCCTGTTGGGCTCTGTCGGGCTCTGTCGGGCTCTGTCGGGCTCTGTCGGGCTCTTTCGGGCTCTGTCGGGCTCTACTGGGCTCTGTCGGGCCCTGTCGGGCCCTGTCGGGTCCTGTCGGGCTCTGTCGGGCTCTGTCGGGCTCTACTGGGCTCTGTCGGGCTCTGTCGGGCTCTGTCGGGCTCTGTCGGGCTCTACTGGGCCCTGTCGGGCCCTGTCGGGCCCTGTCGGGCCCTGTCGGGCTCTGTCGGGCTCTGTCGGGCTCAACTGGTCTCTGTCGGGCTCTGTCGGGCTCTGTCGGGCTCTGTCGGGCTCTGTCGGGCTCTACTGGGCTCTACTGGGCTCTGTCGGGCTCTGTCGGGCTCTACTGGGCCCTGTCGGGCTCTGTCGGGCCCTGTCGGGCCCTGTCGGGCCCTGTCGGGCTCTGTTGGGCTCTGTCGGGCTCTACTGGGCCCTGTCGGGCCCTGTCGGGCTCTGTCGGGCTCTGTCGGGCTCTGTCGGGCTCAACTGGTCTCTGTCGGGCTCTGTCGGGCTCTGTCGGGCTCTGTCGGGCTCTGTCGGGCTCTACTGGGCTCTACTGGGCTCTGTCGGGCTCTGTCGGGCTCTACTGGGCCCTGTCGGGCCCTGTCGGGCCCTGTCGGGCTCTGTCGGGCCCTGTCGGGCTCTGTCGGGCTCTGTCGGGCTCTGTCGGGCTCTGTCGCGCCCTGTCGGGCTATGTCGGGCTCTGTCGGGCTCGCCTGGGCTCTGTCGGGCTCTGTCGGGCTCTGTCGGGCTCTACTGGGCTCTACTGGGCTCTGTCGGGCTCTGTCGGGCTCTACTGGGCCCTGTCGGGCCCTGTCGGGCTCTACTGGGCTCTGCCAGGCTCTGTCGGGCTCTGTCGGGCCCTGTCGGGCTCTGTCGGGCCCTGTCGGGCCCTGTCGGGCTCTGTCGGGATATGTCGGGCTCTGTCGGGCTCTACTGGGCTCTGTCGGGCTCTGTCGGGCTCTGTCGGGCTCTACTGGGCCCTGTCGGGCCCTGTCGGGCCCTGTCGGGCTCTGTCGGGCTCTGTCGGGCTCTGTCGGGCTCTACTGGGCTCTGTCGGGCTCTACTGGGCTCTGTCGGGCCCTGTCGGGCTCTGTCGGGCCCTGTCGGGTTCTGTCGGGCTCTGTCGGGCTCTGTCGGGCTCTACTGGGCCCTGTCGGGCTCTGTCGGGCTCTGTCGGGCTCTGTCGGGCCCTGTCGGGCTCTGTCGGTCTCTGTCGGGCCCTGTCGGGCTCTGTCGGGCTCTACTGGGCCCTGTCGGGCCCTGTCGGGCTCTGTCGGGCCCTGTCGGGCTCTGTCGGGCTCTGTCGGGCTCTATCGGGCTCTGTCGGGCTCTACTGGGCCCTGTCGGGCCCTGTCGGGCCCTGTCGGGCTCTGTCGGGCTCTGTCGGGCTCTGTCGGGCTCTACTGGGCTCTGTCGGGCTCTACTGGGCCCTGTCGGGCCCTGTCGGGCCCTGTCGGGCTCTGTCGGGCTCTGTCGGGCTCTGTCGGGCTCTTTCGGGCTCTATCGGGCTCTACTGGGCTCTGTCGGGCCCTGTCGGGCCCTGTCGGGCCCTGTCGGGCTCTGTCGGGCTCTGTCGGGCTCTACTGGGCTCTGTCGGGCTCTGTCGGGCTCTACTGGGCCCTGTCGGGCCCTGTCGGGCTTTGTCGGGCTCTATCGGGCTCTGTTGGGCTCTACTGGGCCCTGTCGGGCCCTGTCGGGCCCTGTCGGGCTCTACTGGGCTCTACTGGGCTCTGTCGGGCCCTGTCGGGCTCTACTGGGCCCTGTCGGGCCCTGTCGGGCCCTGTCGGGCTCTGTCGGGCTCTGTCGGGCTCTGTCGGGCTCTACTGGGCTCTACTGGGCTCTGTCGGGCTCTGTCGGGCTCTACTGGGCCCTTCGGGCCCTGTCGGGCCCTGTCGGGCTCTGTCGGGCTCTGTCGGGCTATGTCGGGCTCTGTCTGGCTCGCCTGGGCTCTGTCGGGCTCTGTCGGGCTCTGTCGGGCTCTGTCGGGCTCTACTGGGCTCTACTGGGCTCTGTCGGGCTCTGTCGGGCTCTACTGGGCCCTGTCGGGCCCTGTCGGGCCCTGTCGGGCTCTACTGGGCTCTGTGAGGCTCTGTCGGGCTCTGTCGGGCCGTGTCGGGCTCTGTCGGGCCCTGTCGGGCCCTGTCGGGCTCTGTCGGGATATGTCGGGCTCTGTCGGGCTCTACTGGGCTCTGTCGGGCTCTGTCGGGCTCTGTCGGGCTCTACTGGGCCCTGTCGGGCTCTGTCGGGCTCTGTCGGGCCCTGTCGGGCTCTGTCGGGCTCTGTCGGGCTCTGTCGGGCTCTACTGGGCTCTGTCGGGCTCTACTGGGCCCTGTCGGGCTCTGTCGGGCTCTGTCGGGCTCTGTCGGGCTCTGTCGGGCTCTACTGGGCTCTGTCGGGCCCTGTCGGGCTCTGTCGGGCCCTGTCGGGTTCTGTCGGGCTCTGTCGGGCTCTGTCGGGCTCTACTGGGCCCTGTCGGGCTCTGTCGGGCCCTGTCGGGCCCTGTCGGGCTCTGTCGGGCTCTGTCGGGCTCTGTCGGGCCCTGTCGGGCTCTGTCGGGCTCTGCTGGGTCCTGTCGGGCTCTGTCGGACTCTGTCGGGCCCTGTCGGGCCCTGTCGGGCCCTGTCGGGCTCTGTCGGGCCCTGTCGGGCTCTGTCGGGCTCTGTCGGGCTCTGTCGGGCTCTGTCGGGCTCTTTCGGGCTCTGTCGGGCTCTACTGGGCTCTGTCGGGCCCTGTCGGGCCCTGTCGGGTCCTGTCGGGCTCTGTCGGGCTCTGTCGGGCTCTGTCGGGCTCTACTGGGCTCTGTCGGGCTCTGTCGGGCTCTGTCGGGCTCTGTCGGGCTCTACTGGGCCCTGTCGGGCCCTGTCGGGCTCTGTCGGGCTCTGTCGGGCTCAACTGGTCTCTGTCGGGCTCTGTCGGGCTCTGTCGGGCTCTGTCGGGCTCTGTCGGGCTCTACTGGGCTCTACTGGGCTCTGTCGGGCTCTGTCGGGCTCTACTGGGCCCTGTCGGGCCCTGCCGGGCCCTGTCGGGCCCTGTCGGGCTCTGTCGGGCTCTGTCGGGCTCTACTGGGCCCTGTCGGGCCCTGTCGGGCTCTGTCGGGCTCTGTCGGGCTCTGTCGGGCTCTACTGGGCCCTGTCGGGCTCTGTCGGGCTCTGTCGGGCCCTGTCGGGCTCTGTCGGGCTCTGTCGGGCGCTACTGGGCCCTGTCGGGCACTGTCGGGCTCTGTCGGGCTCTGTCGGGCCCTGTCGGGCTCTGTCGGGCTCTGTCGGGCTCTGTCGGGCTCTGTCGGGCTCTACTGGGCTCTACTGGGCTCTGTCGGGCTCTGTCGGGCTCTACTGGGCCCTGTCGGGCCCTGTCGGGTTCTGTCGGGCTCTGTCGGGCTCTGTCGGGCCCTGTCGGGCCCTGTCGGGCCCTGTCGGGCTCTGTCGGGCCCTGTCGGGCCCTGTCGGGCTCTGTCGGGCTCTGTCGGGCTCTGTCGGGCTCTACTGGGCCCTGTCGGGCCCTGTCGGGCCCTGTCGGGCTCTGTCGGGCTCTGTCGGGCTCTGTCGGGCTCTGTCGGGCTCTACTGGGCTGTGTCGGGCTCTACTGGGCTCTACTGGGCCCTGTCGGGCTCTGTCGTGCTCTGTCGGGCTCTGTCGGGCTCTATTGGGCCCTGTCGGGCCCTGTCGGGCCCTGTCGGGCTCTGTCGGGCTCTGTCGGGCTCTACTGGGCCCTGTCGGGCTCTGTCGGGCTCTGTCGGGCCCTGTCGGGCTCTGTCGGGCCCTGTCGGGCCCTGTCGGGCTCTGTCGGGCTCTGTCGGGCTCTGTCGGGCTCTACTGAGCTCTCTCAGGCTCTGTCGGGCCCTGTCGGGCCCTGTCGGGCTCTGTCGGGCTCTGTCGGGCTCTACTGGGCCCTGTCGGGCCCTGTCGGGCTCTGTCGGGCTCTGTCGGGCTCTACTGGGCTACACTGGGCTCTGTCGGGCCCTGTCGGGCCCTGTCGGGCTCTGTCGGGCTCTGTCGGGCTCTACTGGGCCCTGTCGGGCTCTGTCGGGCCCTGTCGGGCCCTGTCGGGCTCTGTCGGGCTCTGTCGGGCTCTACTGGGCCCTGTCGGGCCCTGTCGGGCTCTGTCGGGCTCTGTCGGGCCCTGTCGGACTCTGTCGGGCCCTGTCGGGCTCTGTCGGGCTCTGTCGGGCTCTGTCGGGCTCTGCTGGGTCCTGTCGGGCTCTGTCGGACTCTGTCGGGCCCTGTCAGGCTCTGTCGGGCTCTGTCGGGCCCTGTCGGGCTCTGTCGGGCTGTACTGGGCCCTGTCGGGCTCTGTCGGGCTCTGTCGGGCTCTACTGGGCTAAACTGGGCTCTGTCGGGCCCTGTCGGGCCCTGTCGGGCCCTGTCGGGCTCTGTCGGGCTCTGTCGGGCTCTGTCGGGCTCTACTGGGCCCTGTCGGGCTCTGTCGGGCTCTGTCGGGCTCTGTCGGGCTCTGTTGGGCTCTACTGGGCTCTACTGGGCTCTGTCGGGCTCTGTCGGGCTCTACTGGGCCCTGTCGGGCCCTGTCGGGCCCTGTCGGGCTCTACTGGGCTCTGTCAGGCTCTGTCGGGCTCTGTCGGGCCCTGTCGGGCTCTGTCGGGCTCTGTCGGGCTCTGTCGGGCTCTGTCGGGCTCTACTGGGCCCTGTCGGGCTCTGTCGGGCTCTGTCGGGCCCTGTCGGGCTCTGTTGGGCTCTGTCGGGCCCTGTCGGGCCCTGTCGGGCTCTGTCGGGCTCTGTCGGGCTCTGTTGGGCTCTGTCGGGCTCTACTGGGCTCTGTCGGGCTCTACTGGGCTCTGTCGGGCTCTGTCGGGCTCTGTCGGGCTCTGTCGGGCTCTACTGGGCTCTGTCGGGCTCTGTCGGGCCCTGTCGGGCCCTGTCGGGCTCTGTCGGGCCCTGTCGGGCCCTGTCGGGCTCTGTCGGGCTCTGTCGGGCTCTGTCGGGCTCTACTGGGCCCTGTCGGGCTCTGTCGGGCCCTGTCGGGCCCTGTCGGGCTCTGTCGGGCTCTGTCGGGCTCTGTCGGGCTCTGTCGGGCTCTACTGGGCTCTGTCGGGCCCTGTCGGGCTCTGTCGGGCCCTGTCGGGCTCTGTCGGGCTCTACTGGGCCCTGTCGGGCTCTGTCGGGCTCTGTCGGGCTCTACTGGGCCCTGTCGGGCCCTGTCGGGCTCTGTCGGGCCCTGTCGGGCCCTGTCGGGCTCTGTCAGGCTCTGTCGGGCTCTGTCGGGCTCTCCTGGGCCCTGTCGGGCCCTGTCGTGCTCTACTGGGCTCTACTGGGCTCTGTCGGGCTCTGTCGGGCTCTACTGGGCTCTGTCGGGCCCTGTCGGGCTCTACTGGGCTCTACTGGGCTCTGTCGGGCTCTGTCGGGTCCTGTCGGGCTCTGTCGGGCTCTACTGGGCTCTGTCGGGCTCTGTCGGGCTCTGTCGGGCTCTGTCGGGTCCTGTCGGGTCCTGTCGGGCTCTGTCGGGCTCTGTCGGGCTCTACTGGGCTCTGTCGGGCCCTGTCGGGCCCTATCGGGCCCTGTCGGGCTCTGTCGGGCCCTGTCGGGCCCTGTCGGGCTCTGTCGGGCTCTGTCGGGCTCTGTCGGGCTCTACTGGGCCCTGTCGCGCTCTGTCGGGCTCTGTCGGGCTCTGTCGGGCTCTGTCGGGCTCTGTTGGGCCCTGTCGGGCTCTGTCGGGCTCTACTGGGCCCTGTTGGGCCCTGTCGGGCTCTGTCGGGCCCTGTCGGGCCCTGTCGGGCCCTGTCGGGCTCTGTCGGGCTCTGTCGGGCTCTGTCGGGCTCTACTGGGCCCTGTCGGGCCCTGTCGGGCTCTGTCGGGCTCTGTCGGGCTCTGTCGGGCTCTACTGGGCCCTGTCGGGTTCTGTCGGGCTCTGTCGGGCTCTACTGGGCCCTGTCGGGCCCTGTCGGGCTCTGTCGGGCCCTGTCGGGCCCTCTCGGGCCCTTTCGGGCTCTGTCGGGCTCTGTCGGGCTCTGTCGGGCTCTGTCGGGCTCTACTGGGCCCTGTCGGGCTCTGTCGGGCCCTGTCGGGCTCTGTCGGGCTCTGTCGGGCTCTATCGGGCTCTACTGGGCTCTGTCGGGCTCTGTCGGGCTCTGTCAGGCTCTACTGGGCCCTGTCGGGCTCTGTCGGGCTCTGTCGGGCTCTGTCGGGCTCAACTGATCTCTGTCGGGCTCTGTCGGGCTCTGTCGGGCTCTACTGGGCTCTACTGGGCTCTGTCGGGCTCTGTCGGGCTCTACTGGGCCCTGTCGGGCTCTACTGGGCCCTGTCGGGCCCTGTCGGGCTCTGTCGGGCTCTGTCGGGCTCTGTCGGGCTCTGTCGGGCTCTACTGGGCCCTGTCGGGCTCTGTCGGGCTCTGTCGGGCTCTGTCGGGCCCTGTCGGGCTCTGTCGGGCTCTGTCGGGCTCTACTGGGCTCTGTCGGGCTCTACTGGGCTCTACTGGGCCCTGTCGGGCTCTGTCGGGCTCTGTCGGGCTCTATCGGGCTCTGTCAAGCTCTACTGGGCCCTGTCGGGCCCTGTCGGGCCCTGTCGGGCTCTGTCGGGCTCTGTCGGGCTCTGTCGGGCTCTACTGGGCTCTGTCGGGCTCTGTCGGGCTCTGTCGGGCTCTGTCGGGCTCTACTGGGCCCTGTCGGGCTCTGTCGGGCTCTGTCGGGCTCTGTCGGGCTCTACTGGGCCCTGTCGGGCCCTGTCGGGCCCTGTCGGGCTCTACTGGGCTCTACTGGGCTCTGTCGGGGTCTGTCGGGCTCTACTGGGCCCTGTCGGGCCCTGTCGGGCCCTGTCGGGCTCTGTCGGGCCCTGTCGGGCCCTGTCGGGCTCTGTCGGGCTCTGTCGGGCTCTGTCGGGCTCTACTGGGCTCTACTGGGCTCTGTCGGGCTCTGTCGGGCTCTACTGTGCCCTGTCGGGCCCTGTCGGGCTCTGTCGGGCTCTACTGGGCTCTGTCGGGCTCTGTCGGGCTCTGTCGGGCTCTACTGGGCCCTGTCGGGCTCTGTCGGGCTCTGTCGGGCTCTGTCGGGCCCTGTCGGGCTCTGTCGGGCTCTGTCGGGCTCTGTCGGGCTCTACTGTGCTCTGTCGGGCCCTGTCGGGCTCTGTCGGGCTCTGTCGGGCTCTGTCGGGCTCTGTCGGGCTCTACTGGGCCCTGTCGCGCTCTGTCGGGCTCTGTCGGGCTCTACTGGGCCCTGTCGGGCCCTGTCGGGCTCTGTCGGGCCCTGTCGGGCCCTCTCGGGCCCTTTCGGGCTCTGTCGGGCTCTGTCGGGCTCTGTCGGGCTCTACTGGGCCCTGTCGGGCTCTGTCGGGCCCTGTCGGGCTCTGTCGGGCTCTGTCGGGCTCTATCGGGCTCTACTGGGCTCTGTCGGGCTCTGTCGGGCTCTGTCAGGCTCTACTGGGCCCTGTCGGGCTCTGTCGGGCTCTGTCGGGCTCTACTGGGCTCTGTCAGGCTCTGTCGGGCTCTGTCGGGCCCTGTCGGGCTCTGTCGGGCTCTGTCGGGCTCTGTCGGGCTCTGTCGGGCTCTACTGGGCCCTGTCGGGCTCTGTCGGGCTCTGTCGGGCCCTGTCGGGCTCTGTTGGGCTCTGTCGGGCCCTGTCGGGCCCTGTCGGGCTCTGTCGGGCTCTGTCGGGCTCTGTTGGGCTCTGTCGGGCTCTACTGGGCTCTGTCGGGCTCTACTGGGCTCTGTCGGGCTCTGTCGGGCTCTGTCGGGCTCTGTCGGGCTCTGTCGGGCTCTACTGGGCTCTGTCGGGCTCTGTCGGGCCCTGTCGGGCCCTGTCGGGCTCTGTCGGGCCCTGTCGGGCCCTGTCGGGCTCTGTCGGGCTCTGTCGGGCTCTGTCGGGCTCTACTGGGCCCTGTCGGGCTCTGTCGGGCCCTGTCGGGCCCTGTCGGGCTCTGTCGGGCTCTGTCGGGCTCTGTCGGGCTCTGTCGGGCTCTACTGGGCTCTGTCGGGCCCTGTCGGGCTCTGTCGGGCCCTGTCGGGCTCTGTCGGGCTCTACTGGGCCCTGTCGGGCTCTGTCGGGCTCTGTCGGGCTCTACTGGGCCCTGTCGGGCCCTGTCGGGCTCTGTCGGGCCCTGTCGGGCCCTGTCGGGCTCTGTCAGGCTCTGTCGGGCTCTGTCGGGCTCTCCTGGGCCCTGTCGGGCCCTGTCGTGCTCTACTGGGCTCTACTGGGCTCTGTCGGGCTCTGTCGGGCTCTACTGGGCTCTGTCGGGCCCTGTCGGGCTCTACTGGGCTCTACTGGGCTCTGTCGGGCTCTGTCGGGTCCTGTCGGGCTCTGTCGGGCTCTACTGGGCTCTGTCGGGCTCTGTCGGGCTCTGTCGGGCTCTGTCGGGTCCTGTCGGGTCCTGTCGGGCTCTGTCGGGCTCTGTCGGGCTCTACTGGGCTCTGTCGGGCCCTGTCGGGCCCTATCGGGCCCTGTCGGGCTCTGTCGGGCCCTGTCGGGCCCTGTCGGGCTCTGTCGGGCTCTGTCGGGCTCTGTCGGGCTCTACTGGGCCCTGTCGCGCTCTGTCGGGCTCTGTCGGGCTCTGTCGGGCTCTGTCGGGCTCTGTTGGGCCCTGTCGGGCTCTGTCGGGCTCTACTGGGCCCTGTTGGGCCCTGTCGGGCTCTGTCGGGCCCTGTCGGGCCCTGTCGGGCCCTGTCGGGCTCTGTCGGGCTCTGTCGGGCTCTGTCGGGCTCTACTGGGCCCTGTCGGGCCCTGTCGGGCTCTGTCGGGCTCTGTCGGGCTCTGTCGGGCTCTACTGGGCCCTGTCGGGTTCTGTCGGGCTCTGTCGGGCTCTACTGGGCCCTGTCGGGCCCTGTCGGGCTCTGTCGGGCCCTGTCGGGCCCTCTCGGGCCCTTTCGGGCTCTGTCGGGCTCTGTCGGGCTCTGTCGGGCTCTACTGGGCCCTGTCGGGCTCTGTCGGGCCCTGTCGGGCTCTGTCGGGCTCTGTCGGGCTCTATCGGGCTCTACTGGGCTCTGTCGGGCTCTGTCGGGCTCTGTCAGGCTCTACTGGGCCCTGTCGGGCTCTGTCGGGCTCTGTCGGGCTCTGTCGGGCTCAACTGATCTCTGTCGGGCTCTGTCGGGCTCTGTCGGGCTCTACTGGGCTCTACTGGGCTCTGTCGGGCTCTGTCGGGCTCTACTGGGCCCTGTCGGGCTCTACTGGGCCCTGTCGGGCCCTGTCGGGCTCTGTCGGGCTCTGTCGGGCTCTGTCGGGCTCTGTCGGGCTCTACTGGGCCCTGTCGGGCTCTGTCGGGCTCTGTCGGGCTCTGTCGGGCCCTGTCGGGCTCTGTCGGGCTCTGTCGGGCTCTACTGGGCTCTGTCGGGCTCTACTGGGCTCTACTGGGCCCTGTCGGGCTCTGTCGGGCTCTGTCGGGCTCTATCGGGCTCTGTCAAGCTCTACTGGGCCCTGTCGGGCCCTGTCGGGCCCTGTCGGGCTCTGTCGGGCTCTGTCGGGCTCTGTCGGGCTCTACTGGGCTCTGTCGGGCTCTGTCGGGCTCTGTCGGGCTCTGTCGGGCTCTACTGGGCCCTGTCGGGCTCTGTCGGGCTCTGTCGGGCTCTGTCGGGCTCTACTGGGCCCTGTCGGGCCCTGTCGGGCCCTGTCGGGCTCTACTGGGCTCTACTGGGCTCTGTCGGGGTCTGTCGGGCTCTACTGGGCCCTGTCGGGCCCTGTCGGGCCCTGTCGGGCTCTGTCGGGCCCTGTCGGGCCCTGTCGGGCTCTGTCGGGCTCTGTCGGGCTCTGTCGGGCTCTACTGGGCTCTACTGGGCTCTGTCGGGCTCTGTCGGGCTCTACTGTGCCCTGTCGGGCCCTGTCGGGCTCTGTCGGGCTCTACTGGGCTCTGTCGGGCTCTGTCGGGCTCTGTCGGGCTCTACTGGGCCCTGTCGGGCTCTGTCGGGCTCTGTCGGGCTCTGTCGGGCCCTGTCGGGCTCTGTCGGGCTCTGTCGGGCTCTGTCGGGCTCTACTGTGCTCTGTCGGGCCCTGTCGGGCTCTGTCGGGCTCTGTCGGGCTCTGTCGGGCTCTGTCGGGCTCTACTGGGCCCTGTCGCGCTCTGTCGGGCTCTGTCGGGCTCTGTCGGGCTCTGTCGGGCTCTGTTGGGCCCTGTCGGGCTCTGTCGGGCTCTACTGGGCCCTGTCGGGCTCTGTCGGGCTCTGTCGGGCCCTGTCGGGCTCTGTCGGGCCCTGTCGGGCCCTGTCGGGCTCTACTGGGCCCTGTCTTGCCCTGTCGGGCTCTGTCGGGCTCTGTCGGGCTCTGTCGGGCTCTACTGGGCCCTGTCGGGTTCTGTCGGGCTCTGTCGGGCTCTACTGGGCCCTGTCGGGCTCTGTCGGGCTCTGTCGGGCTCTGTCGGGCCCTGTCGGGCTCTGTCGGGCCCTGTCGGGCCCTGTCGGGCTCTGTCGGGCTCTGTCGGGCTCTGTCGGGCTCTACTGGGCCCTGTCGGGCTCTGTCGGGCTCTGTCGGGCCCTGTCGGGCCCTGTCGGGCTCTGTCGGGCTCTGTCGGGCTCTGTCGGGCTCTACTGGGCCCTGTCGGGCCCTGTCGGGCTCTACTGGGCCCTGTCGGGCTCTGTCGGGCCCTGTCGGGCCCTGTCGGGCCCTGTCGGGCTCTGTCGGGCCCTGTCGGGCTCTGTCGGGCTCTGTCGAGCCCTGTCGGGCTCTGTCGGGCTCTGTCGGGCTCTGTCGGGCTCTGTCGGGCTCTACTGGGCTCTGTCGGGCCCTGTCGGGCTCTGTCGGGCTCTACTGGGCCCTGTCGGGCCCTGTCGGGCTCTGTCGGGCTCTGTCGGGCTCTGTCGGGCTCAACTGGTCTCTGTCGGGCTCTGTCGGGCTCTGTCGGGCTCTGTCGGGCTCTGTCGGGCTCTACTGGGCTCTACTGGGCTCTGTCGGGCTCTACTGGGCCCTGTCGGGCCCTGTCGGGCTCTGTCGGGCTCTGTCGGGTTCTGTCGGGCTCTGTCGGGCTCTGTCGGGCTCTGTCGGGCTCTACTGGGCCCTGTCGGGCTCTGTCGGGCTCTGTCGGGCTCTGTCGGGCCCTGTCGGGCTCTGTCGGGCTCTGTCGGGCTCTGTCGGGCTCTACTGGGCTCTGTCGGGCTCTACTGGGCTCTACTGGGCCCTGTCGGGCTCTGTCGGGCTCTGTCGGGCTCTATCGGGCTCTGTCGGGCTCTACTGGGCTCTGTCGGGCCCTGTCGTGCTCTGTCGGGCCCTGTCGGGCTCTGTCGGGCTCTGTCGGGCCCTGTCGGGCTCTGTCGGGCTCTGTCGGGCTCTGTCGGGCTCTACTGGGCTCTGTCGGGCTCTGTCGGGCTCTGTCGGGCTCTGTCGGGCTCTACTGGGCCCTGTCGGGCCCTGTCGAGCCCTGTCGGGCTCTGTCGGGCTCTGTCGGGCTCTGTCGGGCTCTGTCGGGCTCTACTGGGCCCTGTCGGGCCCTGTCGGGCCCTGTCGGGCCCTGTCGGGCTCTGTCGGGCTCTGTCGGGCTCTACTGGGCTCTACTGGGCTCTGTCGGGCTCTGTCGGGCTCTACTGGGCTCTACTGGGCTCTGTCGGGCTCTGTCGGGCTCTACTGGGCCCTGTCGGGCCCTGTCGGGCTCTGTCGGGCTCTGTCGGGCTCTCTCGGGCTCTGTCGGGCTCTACTGGGCTCTGTCGGGCTCTGTCGGGCTCTGTCGGGCTCTGTCGGGCTCTACTGGGCCCTGTCGGGCCCTGTCGGGCCCTGTCGGGCTCTGTCGGGCTCTGTCGGGCTCTACTGGGCCCTGTCGGGCCCTGTCGGGCCCTGTCGGGCCCTGTCGGGCTCTGTCGGGCTCTGTCGGGCTCTACTGGGCTCTACTGGGCTCTGTCGGGCTCTGTCGGGCTCTACTGGGCTCTACTGGGCTCTGTCGGGCTCTGTCGGGCTCTACTGGGCCCTGTCGGGCCCTGTCGGGCTCTGTCGGGCTCTGTCGGGCTCTGTCGGGCTCTGTCGGGCTCTACTGGGCTCTGTCGGGCTCTGTCGGGCTCTACTGGGCCCTGTCGGGCCCTGTCGGGCCCTGTCGGGCCCTGTCAGGCTCTGTCGGGCTCTGTCGGGCTCTGTCGGGCTCTGTCGGGCTCTGTCGGGCTCTACTGGGCTCTGTCGGGCTCTGTCGGGCTCTGTCGGGCTCTACTGGGCCCTGTCGGGCCCTGTCGGGCTCTGTCGGGCTCTGTCGGGCCCTGTCGGGCCCTGTCGGGCTCTGTCGGGCTCTGTCGGGCTCTACTGGGCTCTGTCGGGCTCTACTGGGCCCTGTCGGGCTCTGTCGGGCTCTGTCGGGCTCTACTGGGCTCTGTCGGGCTCTGTCGGGCCCTGTCGGGCCCTGTCGGGCTCTGTCGGGCTCTGTCGGGCCCTGTCGGGTTCTGTCGGGCTCTGTCGGGCCCTGTCGGGCTCTGTCGGGCCCTGTCGGGCTCTGTCGGGCTCTACTGGGCCCTGTCGGGCCCTGTCGGGCTCTGTCGGGCTCTGTCGGGCTCTACTGGGCTAAACTGGGCCCTGTCGGGCCCTGTCGGGCTCTGTCGGGCTCTGTCGGGCCCTGTCGGGCTCTGTCGGGCTCTGTCGGGCCCTATCGGGCCCTGTCGGGCTCTGTCGGGCTCTGTCGGGCTCTGTCGGGCTCTACTGGGCCCTGTCGGGCTCTGTCGGGCTCTGTCGGGCTCTGTCGGGCTCTACTGGGCCCTGTCGGGCCCTGTCGGGCTCTGTCGGGCCCTGTCAGGCCCTGTCGGGCTCTGTCAGGCTCTGTCGGGCTCTGTCGGGCTCTACTGGGCCCTGTCGGGCCCTGTCGGGCCCTGTCGGGCTCTACTGGGCTCTACTGGGCTCTGTCGGGCTCTGTCGGGCTCTACTGGGCCCTGTCGGGCCCTGTCGGGCCCTGTCGGGCCCTGTCGGGCTCTGTCGGGCCCTGTCGGGCCCTGTCGGGCTCTGTCGGGCTCTGTCGGGCTCTGTCGGGCTCTACTGTGCCCTGTCGGGCCCTGTCGGGCCCTGTCGGGCTCTGTCGGGCTCTACTGGGCTCTGTCGGGCTCTGTCGGGCTCTGTCGGGCTCTACTGGGCCCTGTCGGGCTCTGTCGGGCTCTGTCGGGCTCTGTCGGGCCCTGTCGGGTCCTGTCGGGCTCTGTCGGGCTCTGTCGGGCTCTGTCGGGCTCTACTGGGCCCTGTCGCGCTCTGTCGGGCTCTGTCGGGCTCTGTCGGGCCCTGTCGGGCCCTGTCGGGCTCTGTCGGGCCCTGTCGGGCTCTGTCGGGCCCTGTCGGGCTCTGTCGGGCTCTGTCGGGCTCTGTCGGGCTCTACTGGGCCCTGTCGCGCTCTGTCGGGCTCTGTCGGGCTCTGTCGGGCTCTGTTGGGCCCTGTCGGGCTCTGTCGGGCTCTACTGGGCCCTGTCGGGCCCTGTCGGGCCCTGTCGGGCCCTGTCGGGCTCTGTCGGGCTCTGTCGGGCTCTACTGGGCCCTGTCGGGCCCTGTCGGGCTCTGTCGGGCTCTGTCGGGCTCTGTCGGGCTCTACTGGGCCCTGTCGGGTTCTGTCGGGCTCTGTCGGGCTCTACTGGGCCCTGTCGGTCCCTGTCGGGCTCTGTCGGGCCCTGTCGGGCTCTGTCGGGCTCTGTCGGGCCCTGTCGGGCTCTGTCGGGCTCTGTCGGGCTCTGTCGGGCTCTACTGGGCCCTGTCGGGCCCTGTCGGGCTCTGTCGGGCTCTGTCGGGCTCTGTCGGGCTCTACTGGGCCCTGTCGGGCTCTGTCTGGCCCTGTCGGGCTCTGTCGGGCTCTGTCGGGCTCTGTCGGGCTCTACTGGGCCCTGTCGGGCCCTGTCGGGCTCTGTCGGGCCCTGTCGGGCCCTGTCGGGCTCTGTCGGGCTCTGTCGGGCTCTACTGGGCTCTGTCGGGCTCTACTGGGCCCTGTCGGGCTCTGTCGGGCTCTGTCGGGCTCTGTCGGGCTCTACTGGGCTCTGTCGGGCTCTGTCGGGCCCTGTCGGGCCCTGTCGGGCTCTGTCGGGCCCTGTCGGGCCCTGTCGGGTTCTGTCGGGCTCTGTCGGGCTCCGTCGGGCCCTGTCGGGCTCTGTCGGGCTCTGTCGGGCCCTGTCGGGCCCTGTCGGGCCCTGTCGCGCTCTGTCGGGCCCTGTCGGGCCCTGTCGGGCCCTGTCGGGCCCTGTCGGTCTCTGTCGGGCTCTGTCGGGCTCTGCTGGGTCCTGTCGGGCTCTGTCGGGCTCTACTGGGCCCTGTCGGGCCCTGTCGGGCTCTGTCGGGCTCTGTCGGGCTCTGTCGGGCTCTACTGGGCCCTGTCGGGCCCTGTCGGGCCCTGTCGGGCTCTACTGGGCTCTACTGGGCTCTGTCGGGCTCTGTCGGGCTCTACTGTGCCCTGTCGGGCCCTGTCGGGCCCTGTTGGGCTCTGTCGGGCTCTACTGGGCTCTGTCGGGCTCTGTCGGGCTCTGTCGGGCTCTGTCGGGCTCTACTGGGCCCTGTCGGGCTCTACTGGGCCCTGTCGGGCTCTGTCGGGCTCTGTCGGGCTCTGTTGGGCTCTGTCGGGCTCTGTCGGGCTCTACTGGGCTCTGTCGGGCTCTGTCGGGCTCTGTCGGGCTCTGTCGTGCTCTGTCGGGCTCTGTCGGGCTCTACTGGGCTCTACTGGGCTCTGTCGGGCTCTGTCGGGCTCTACTGTGCCCTGTCGGGCCCTGTCGGGCCCTGTTGGGCTCTGTCGGGCTCTACTGGGCTCTGTCGGGCTCTGTCGGGCTCTGTCGGGCTCTACTGGGCCCTGTCGGGCTCTACTGGGCCCTGTCGGGCTCTGTCGGGCTCTGTCGGGCTCTGTCGGGCTCTGTCGGGCCCTGTCGGGTTCTGTCGGGCTCTGTTGGGCTCTGTCGGGCTCTGTCGGGCTCTACTGGGCTCTGTCGGGCTCTGTCGGGCTCTGTCGGGCCCTGTCGGGCTCTGTCGGGCCCTGTCGGGCTCTGTCGGGCTCTACTGGGCCCTGTCGCGCTCTGTCGGGCTCTGTCGGGCTCTGTTGGGCCCTGTCGGGCTCTGTCGGGCTCTACTGGGCCCTGTCGGGCCCTGTCGGGCCCTGTCGGGCTCTGTCGGGCTCTGTCGGGCTCTACTGGGCCCTGTCGGGCCCTGTCGGGCTCTGTCGGGCTCTGTCGGGCTCTGTCGGGCTCTACTGGGCCCTGTCGGGTTCTGTCGGGCTCTGTCGGGCTCTACTGGGCCCTGTCGGTCCCTGTCGGGCTCTGTCGGGCCCTGTCGGGCTCTGTCGGGCCCTGTCGGGCCCTGTCGGGCTCTGTCGGGCTCTGTCGGGCTCTGTCGGGCTCTACTGGGCCCTGTCGGGCCCTGTCGGGCTCTGTCGGGCTCTGTCGGGCTCTGTCGGGCTCTGTCGGGCTCTACTGGGCCCTGTCGGGCTCTGTCGGGCTCTACTGAGCCCTGTCGGGCTCTGTCGGGCCCTGTCGGGCTCTGTCGGGCTCTACTGGGCTCTGTCGGGCTCTGTCGGGCTCTGTCGGGCTCTACTGGGCCCTGTCGGGCCCTGTCGGGCTCTGTCGGGCTCTGTCGGGCCCTGTCGGGCCCTGTCGGGCTCTGTCGGGCTCTGTCGGGCTCTACTGGGCTCTGTCGGGCTCTACTGGGCCCTGTCGGGCTCTGTCGGGCTCTGTCGGGCTCTACTGGGCTCTGTCGGGCTCTGTCGGGCCCTGTCGGGCCCTGTCGGGCTCTGTCGGGCTCTGTCGGGGCCTGTCGGGTTCTGTCGGGCTCTGTCGGGCCCTGTCGGGCTCTGTCGGGCCCTGTCGGGCTCTGTCGGGCTCTACTGGGCCCTGTCGGGCCCTGTCGGGCTCTGTCGGGCTCTGTCGGGCTCTACTGGGCTAAACTGGGCCCTGTCGGGCCCTGTCGGGCTCTGTCGGACTCTGTCGGGCCCTGTCGGGCTCTGTCGGGCTCTGTCGGGCCCTATCGGGCCCTGTCGGGCTCTGTCGGGCTCTGTCGGGCTCTGTCGGGCTCTACTGGGCCCTGTCGGGCTCTGTCGGGCTCTGTCGGGCTCTGTCGGGCTCTACTGGGCCCTGTCGGGCCCTGTCGGGCTCTGTCGGGCCCTGTCAGGCCCTGTCGGGCTCTGTCAGGCTCTGTCGGGCTCTGTCGGGCTCTACTGGGCCCTGTCGGGCCCTGTCGGGCCCTGTCGGGCTCTACTGGGCTCTACTGGGCTCTGTCGGGCTCTGTCGGGCTCTACTGGGCCCTGTCGGGCCCTGTCGGGCCCTGTCGGGCCCTGTCGGGCTCTGTCGGGCCCTGTCGGGCCCTGTCGGGCTCTGTCGGGCTCTGTCGGGCTCTGTCGGGCTCTACTGTGCCCTGTCGGGCCCTGTCGGGCCCTGTCGGGCTCTGTCGGGCTCTACTGGGCTCTGTCGGGCTCTGTCGGGCTCTGTCGGGCTCTACTGGGACCTGTCGGGCTCTGTCGGGCTCTGTCGGGCTCTGTCAGGCTCTGTCGGGCCCTGTCGGGTCCTGTCGGGCTCTGTCGGGCTCTGTCGGGCTCTGTCGGGCTCTACTGGGCCCTGTCGCGCTCTGTCGGGCTCTGTCGGGCTCTGTCGGGCCCTGTCGGGCCCTGTCGGGCTCTGTCGGGCCCTGTCGGGCTCTGTCGGGCCCTGTCGGGCTCTGTCGGGCTCTGTCGGGCTCTGTCGGGCTCTACTGGGCCCTGTCGCGCTCTGTCGGGCTCTGTCGGGCTCTGTCGGGCTCTGTTGGGCCCTGTCGGGCTCTGTCGGGCTCTACTGGGCCCTGTCGGGCCCTGTCGGGCTCTGTCGGGCTCTGTCGGGCTCTACTGGGCCCTGTCGGGCCCTGTCGGGCTCTGTGGGGCTCTGTCGGGCTCTGTCGGGCTCTCCTGGGCCCTGTCGGGTTCTGTCGGGCTCTGTCGGGCTCTACTGGGCCCTGTCGGTCCCTGTCGGGCTCTGTCGGGCCCTGTCGGGCTCTGTCGGGCTCTGTCGGGCCCTGTCGGGCTCTGTCGGGCTCTGTCGGGCTCTACTGGGCCCTGTCGGGCCCTGTCGGGCTCTGTCGGGCTCTGTCGGGCTCTGTCGGGCTCTACTGGGCCCTGTCGGGCTCTGTCGGGCCCTGTCGGGCTCTGTCGGGCTCTGTCGGGCTCTGTCGGGCTCTGTCGGGCTCTACTGGGCCGTGTCGGGCCCTGTCGGGCTCTGTCGGGCTCTGTCGGGCCCTGTCGGGCCCTGTCGGGCTCTGTCGGGCTCTGTCGGGCTCTACTGGGCTCTGTCGGGCTCTACTGGGCCCTGTCGGGCTCTGTCGGGCTCTGTCGGGCTCTGTCGGGCTCTACTGGGCTCTGTCGGGCTCTGTCGGGCCCTGTCGGGCCCTGTCGGGCTCTGTCGGGCCCTGTCGGGCCCTGTCGGGTTCTGTCGGGCTCTGTCGGGCTCTGTCGGGCCCTGTCGGGCTCTGTCGGGCTCTGTCGGGCCCTGTCGGGCCCTGTCGGGCCCTGTCGCGCTCTGTCGGGCCCTGTCGGGCCCTGTCGGGCCCTGTCGGGCCCTGTCGGTCTCTGTCGGGCTCTGTCGGGCTCTGCTGGGTCCTGTCGGGCTCTGTCGGGCTCTACTGGGCCCTGTCGGGCCCTGTCGGGCTCTGTCGGGCTCTGTCGGGCTCTGTCGGGCTCTACTGGGCCCTGTCGGGCCCTGTCGGGCCCTGTCGGGCTCTACTGGGCTCTACTGGGCTCTGTCGGGCTCTGTCGGGCTCTACTGTGCCCTGTCGGGCCCTGTCGGGCCCTGTTGGGCTCTGTCGGGCTCTACTGGGCTCTGTCGGGCTCTGTCGGGCTCTGTCGGGCTCTGTCGGGCTCTACTGGGCCCTGTCGGGCTCTACTGGGCCCTGTCGGGCTCTGTCGGGCTCTGTCGGGCTCTGTCGGGCTCTGTCGGGCCCTGTCGGGTCCTGTCGGGCTCTGTTGGGCTCTGTCGGGCTCTGTCGGGCTCTACTGGGCTCTGTCGGGCTCTGTCGGGCTCTGTCGGGCTCTGTCGGGCTCTGTCGGGCTCTACTGGGCTCTACTGGGCTCTGTCGGGCTCTGTCGGGCTCTACTGTGCCGTGTCGGGCCCTGTCGGGCCCTGTTGGGCTCTGTCGGGCTCTACTGGGCTCTGTCGGGCTCTGTCGGGCTCTGTCGGGCTCTGTCGGGCTCTACTGGGCCCTGTCGGGCTCTACTGGGCCCTGTCGGGCTCTGTCGGGCTCTGTCGGGCTCTGTCGGGCTCTGTCGGGCCCTGTCGGGTCCTGTCGGGCTCTGTTGGGCTCTGTCGGGCTCTGTCGGGCTCTACTGGGCTCTGTCGGGCTCTGTCGGGCTCTGTCGGGCCCTGTCGGGCTCTGTCGGGCCCTGTCGGGCTCTGTCGGGCTCTACTGGGCCCTGTCGCGCTCTGTCGGGCTCTGTCGGGCTCTGTTGGGCCCTGTCGGGCTCTGTCGGGCTCTACTGGGCCCTGTCGGGCCCTGTCGGGCCCTGTCGGGCTCTGTCGGGCTCTGTCGGGCTCTACTGGGCCCTGTCGGGCCCTGTCGGGCTCTGTCGGGCTCTGTCGGGCTCTGTCGGGCTCTACTGGGCCCTGTCGGGTTCTGTCGGGCTCTGTCGGGCTCTACTGGGCCCTGTCGGTCCCTGTCGGGCTCTGTCGGGCCCTGTCGGTCTCTGTCGGGCCCTGTCGGGCCCTGTCGGGCTCTGTCGGGCTCTGTCGGGCTCTGTCGGGCTCTACTGGGCCCTGTCGGGCCCTGTCGGGCCCTGTCGGGCTCTGTCGGGCTCTGTCGGGCTCTGTCGGGCTCTGTCGGGCTCTACTGGGCCCTGTCGGGCTCTGTCGGGCTCTACTGGGCCCTGTCGGGCTCTGTCGGGCCCTGTCGGGCTCTGTCGGGCTCTGTCGGGCCCTGTCGGGCTCTGTCGGGCCCTGTCGGGCTCTGTCGGGCTCTGTCGGGCTCTGTCGGGCTCCACTGGGCCCTGTCGGGCCCTGTCGGGCTCTGTCGGGCTCTGTCGGGCTCTGTCGGGCTCTACTGGGCTCTGTCGGGCTCTGTCGGGCTCTGTCGGGCTCTACTGGGCCCTGTCGGGCCCTGTCGGGCTCTGTCGGGCTCTGTCGGGCTCTGTCGGGCTCAACTGGTCTCTGTCGGGCTCTGTCGGGCTCTGTCGGGCTCTGTCGGGCTCTACTGGGCTCTACTGGGCTCTGTCGGGCTCTGTCGGGCTCTACTGGGCCCTGTCGGGCCCTGTCGGGCTCTGTCGGGCTCTGTCGGGCTCTGTCGGGTTCTGTCGGGCTCTGTCGGGCTCTGTCGGGCTCTGTCGGGCTCTACTGGGCCCTGTCGGGGTCTGTCGGGCTCTGTCGGGCTCTGTCGGGCCCTGTCGGGCTCTGTCGGGCTCTGTCGGGCTCTGTCGGGCTCTACTGGGCTCTGTCGGGCTCTACTGGGCTCTACTGGGCTCTACTGGGCCCTGTCGGGCTCTGTCGGGCTCTACTGGGCTCTGTCGGGCCCTGTCGGGCTCTGTCGGGCCCTGTCGGGCCCTGTCGGGCTCTGTCGGGCTCTGTCGGGCTCTGTCGGGCTCTACTGGGCTCTGTCGGGCCCTGTCGGGCTCTGTCGGGCTCTGTCGGGCTCTGTCGGGCTCTACTGGGCTCTGTCGGGCCCTGTCGGGCCCTGTCGGGCCCTGTCGGGCCCTGTCGGGCTCTGTCGGGCTCTGTCGGGCTCTGTCGGGCTCTACTGGGCCCTGTCGCGCTCTGTCGGGCTCTGTCGGGCTCTGTCAGGCTCTGTTGGGCCCTGTCGGGCTCTGTCGGGCTCTGTCGGGCTCTACTGGGCTCTACTGGGCCCTGTCGGGCTCTGTCGGGCTCTACTGGGCTCTGTCGGGCCCTGTCGGGCTCTGTCGGGCCCTGTCGGGCCCTGTCGGGCTCTGTCGGGCCCTGTCGGGCTCTGTCGGGCCCTGTCGGGCTCTGTCGGGCTCTGTCGGGCTCTGTCGGGCTCTACTGGGCCCTGTCGCGCTCTGTCGGGCTCTGTCGGGCTCTGTCGGGCTCTGTTGGGCCCTGTCGGGCTCTGTCGGGCTCTACTGGGCCCTGTCGGGCCCTGTCGGGCTCTGTCGGGCTCTGTCGGGCTCTACTGGGCCCTGTCGGGCCCTGTCGGGCTCTGTGGGGCTCTGTCGGGCTCTGTCGGGCTCTACTGGGCCCTGTCGGGTTCTGTCGGGCTCTGTCGGGCTCTACTGGGCCCTGTCGGTCCCTGTCGGGCTCTGTCGGGCCCTGTCGGGCTCTGTCGGGCTCTGTCGGGCCCTGTCGGGCTCTGTCGGGCTCTGTCGGGCTCTGTCGGGCTCTACTGGGCCCTGTCGGGCCCTGTCAGGCCCTGTCGGGCTCTGTCGGGCTCTACTGGGCTCTGTCGGGCTCTGTCGGGCTCTACTGGGCCCTGTCGGGTTCTGTCGTTCTCTGTCGGGCTCTACTGGGCCCTGTCGGGCTCTGTCGGGCTCTGTCGGGCCCTGTCGGGCTCTGTCGGGCCCTGTCGGGCCCTGTCGGGCTCTGTCGGGCTCTGTCGGGCTCTGTCGGGCTCTACTGGGCCCTGTCGGGCTCTGTAGGGCCCTGTCGGGCCCTGTCGGGCTCTGTCGGGCTCTGTCGGGCTCTGTCGGGCTCTACTGGGCCCTGTCGGGCCCTGTCGGGCTCTACTGGGCCCTGTCGGGCTCTGTCGGGCCCTGTCGGGCCCTGTCGGGCCCTGTCGGGCTCTGTCGGGCCCTGTCGGGCTCTGTCGGGCTCTGTCGAGCCCTGTCGGGCTCTGTCGGGCTCTGTCGGGCTCTGTCGGGCTCTGTCGGGCTCTACTGGGCTCTGTCGGGCCCTGTCGGGCCCTGTCGGGCTCTGTCGGGCTCTGTCGGGCTCTGTCGGGCTCTACTGGGCTCTGTCGGGCTCTGTCGGGCTCTGTCGGGCTCTACTGGGCCCTGTCGGGCCCTGTCGGGCTCTGTCGGGCTCTGTCGGGCTCTGTCGGGCTCAACTGGTCTCTGTCGGGCTCTGTCGGGCTCTGTCGGGCTCTGTCGGGCTCTGTCGGGCTCTACTGGGCTCTACTAGGCTCTGTCGGGCTCTACTGGGCCCTGTCGGGCCCTGTCGGGCTCTGTCGCGCTCTGTCGGGCTCTGTCGGGCTCTGTCGGGCTCTGTCGGGCCCTGTCGGGCTCTGTCGGGCTCTGTCGGGCTCTACTGGGCTCTGTCGGGCTCTACTGGGCTCTACTGGGCCCTGTCGGGCTCTGTCGGGCTCTGTCGGGCTCTATCGGGCTCTGTCGGGCTCTACTGGGCTCTGTCGGGCCCTGTCGTGCTCTGTCGGGCCCTGTCGGGCTCTGTCGGGCTCTGTCGGGCCCTGTCGGGCTCTGTCGGGCTCTGTCGGGCTCTGTCGGGCTCTACTGGGCTCTGTCGGGCTCTGTCGGGCTCTGTCGGGCTCTACTGGGCCCTGTCAGGCCCTGTCGGGCCCTGTCGGGCTCTGTCGGGCTCTGTCGGTCTCTGTCGGGCTCTACTGGGCCCTGTCGGGCTCTGTCGGGCCCTGTCGGGCCCTGTCGGGCCCTGTCGGGCCCTGTCGGGCTCTGTCGGGCTCTGTCGGGCTCTACTGGGCTCTACTGGGCTCTGTCGGGCTCTGTCGGGCTCTACTGGGCTCTACTGGGCTCTGTCGGGCTCTGTCGGGCTCTACTGGGCCCTGTCGGGCCCTGTCGGGCTCTGTCGGGCTCTGTCGGGCTCTGTCGGGCTCTGTCGGGCTCTGTCGGGCTCTACTGGGCTCTGTCGGGCTCTGTCGGGCTCTACTGGGCCCTGTCGGGCCCTGTCGGGCCCTGTCAGGCTCTGTCGGGCTCTGTCGGGCTCTGTCGGGCTCTGTCGGGCTCTGTCGGGCTCTACTGGGCTCTGTCGGGCTCTGTCGGGCTCTGTCGGGCTCTACTGGGCCCTGTCGGGCCCTGTCGGGCTCTGTCGGGCTCTGTCGGGCCCTGTCGGGCCCTGTCGGGCTCTGTCGGGCTCTGTCGGGCTCTACTGGGCTCTGTCGGGCTCTACTGGGCCCTGTCGGGCTCTGTCGGGCTCTGTCGGGCTCTGTCGGGCTCTACTGGGCTCTGTCGGGCTCTGTCGGGCACTGTCGGGCCCTGTCGGGCTCTGTCGGGCTCTGTCGGGCCCTGTCGGGTTCTGTCGGGCTCTGTCGGGCCCTGTCGGGCTCTGTCGGGCCCTGTCGGGCTCTGTCGGGCTCTACTGGGCCCTGTCGGGCCCTGTCGGGCTCTGTCGGCCTCTGTCGGGCTCTACTGGGCTAAACTGGGCCCTGTCGGGCCCTGTCGGGCTCTGTCGGGCTCTGTTGGGCCCTGTCGGGCTCTGTCGGGCTCTGTCGGGCTCTGTCGGGCCCTATCGGGCCCTGTCGGGCTCTGTCGGGCTCTGTCGGGCTCTGTCGGGCTCTACTGGGCCCTGTCGGGCTCTGTCGGGCTCTGTCGGGCTCTGTCGGGCTCTACTGGGCCCTGTCGGGCCCTGTCGGGCTCTGTCGGGCCCTGTCAGGCCCTGTCGGGCTCTGTCAGGCTCTGTCGGGCTCTGTCGGGCTCTGTCGGGCCCTGTCGGGCCCTGTCGGGCTCTGTCGGGCTCTACTGGGCTCTGTCGGGCTCTGTCGGGCTCTGTCGGGCTCTACTGGGCCCTGTCGGGCTCTGTCGGGCTCTGTCGGGCCCTGTCGGGTCCTGTCGGGCTCTGTCGGGCTCTGTCGGGCTCTGTCGGGCTCTACTGGGCCCTGTCGCGCTCTGTCGGGCTCTGTCGGGCTCTGTCGGGCCCTGTCGGGCCCTGTCGGGCTCTGTCGGGCCCTGTCGGGATCTGTCGGGCTCTGTCGGGCTCTGTCGGGCTCTGTCGGGCTCTACTGGGCTCTGTCGGGCTCTGTCGGGCCCTGTCGGGCCCTGTCGGGCTCTGTCGGGCCCTGTCGGGCCCTGTCGGGTTCTGTCGGGCTCTGTCGGGCTCTGTCGGGCCCTGTCGGGCTCTGTCGGGCTCTGTCGGGCCCTGTCGGGCCCTGTCGGGCCCTGTCGCGCTCTGTCGGGCCCTGTCGGGCCCTGTCGGGCCCTGTCGGGCCCTGTCGGTCTCTGTCGGGCTCTGTCGGGCTCTGCTGGGTCCTGTCGGGCTCTGTCGGGCTCTGTCGGGCTCTGTCGGGCCCTGTCAGGCTCTGTCGGGCTCTGTCGGGCTCTACTGGGCCCTGTCGGGCCCTGTCGGGCCCTGTCGGGCTCTACTGGGCTCTACTGGGCTCTGTCGGGCTCTGTCGGGCTCTACTGGGCCCTGTCGGGCCCTGTCGGGCTCTGTCGGGCTCTGTCGGGCTCTGTCGGGCTCTGTCGGGCTCTACTGGGCTCTACTGGGCTCTGTCGGGCTCTGTCGGGCTCTACTGTGCCCTGTCGGGCGCGGTCGGGCCCTGTTGGGCTCTGTCGGGCTCTACTGGGCTCTGTCGGGCTCTGTCGGGCTCTGTCGGGCTCTGTCGGGCTCTACTGGGCCCTGTCGGGCTCTACTGGGCCCTGTCGGGCTCTGTCGGGCTCTGTCGGGCTCTGTCGGGCTCTGTCGGGCCCTGTCGGGTCCTGTCGGGCTCTGTCGGGCTCTGTCGGGCTCTGTCGGGCTCTACTGGGCTCTGTCGGGCTCTGTCGGGCTCTGTCGGGCCCTGTCGGGCTCTGTCGGGCCCTGTCGGGCTCTGTCGGGCTCTACTGGGCCCTGTCGTGCTCTGTCGGGCTCTGTCGGGCTCTGTTGGGCCCTGTCGGGCTCTGTCGGGCTCTACTGGGCCCTGTCGGGCCCTGTCGGGCCCTGTCGGGCTCTGTCGGGCTCTGTCGGGCTCTACTGGGCCCTGTCGGGCCCTGTCGGGCTCTGTCGGGCTCTGTCGGGCTCTGTCGGGCTCTACTGGGCCCTGTCGGGTTCTGTCGGGCTCTGTCGGGCTCTACTGGGCCCTGTCGGTCCCTGTCGGGCTCTGTCGGTCCCTGTCGGGCTCTGTCGGGCCCTGTCGGGCTCTGTCGGGCCCTGTCGGGCCCTGTCGGGCTCTGTCGGGCTCTGTCGGGCTCTGTCGGGCTCTACTGGGCCCTGTCGGGCCCTGTCGGGCCCTGTCGGGCTCTGTCGGGCTCTGTCGGGCTCTGTCGGGCTCTGTCGGGCTCTACTGGGCCCTGTCGGGCTCTGTCGGGCTCTACTGGGCCCTGTCGGGCTCTGTCGGGCCCTGTCGGGCTCTGTCGGGCTCTGTCGGGCCCTGTCGGGCTCTGTCGGGCCCTGTCGGGCTCTGTCGGGCTCTGTCGGGCTCCACTGGGCCCTGTCGGGCCCTGTCGGGCTCTGTCGGGCTCTGTCGGGCTCTGTCAGGCTCTACTGGGCTCTGTCGGGCTCTGTCGGGCTCTGTCGGGCTCTACTGGGCCCTGTCGGGCCCTGTCGGGCTCTGTCGGGCTCTGTCGGGCTCTGTCGGGCTCAACTGGTCTCTGTCGGGCTCTGTCGGGCTCTGTCGGGCTCTGTCGGGCTCTACTGGGCTCTACTGGGCTCTGTCGGGCTCTGTCGGGCTCTACTGGGCCCTGTCGGGCCCTGTCGGGCCCTGTCGGGCTCTGTCGGGCTCTGTCGGGCTCTGTCGGGTTCTGTCGGGCTCTGTCGGGCTCTGTCGGGCTCTGTCGGGCTCTACTGGGCCCTGTCGGGCTCTGTCGGGCTCTGTCGGGCTCTGTCGGGCCCTGTCGGGCTCTGTCGGGCTCTGTCGGGCTCTGTCGGGCTCTACTGGGCTCTGTCGGGCTCTACTGGGCTCTACTGGGCTCTACTGGGCCCTGTCGGGCTCTGTCGGGCTCTACTGGGCCCTGTCGGGCCCTGTCGGGCCCTGTCGGGCTCTGTCGGGCTCTGTCGGGCTCTGTCGGGCTCTACTGGGCTCTGTCGGGCTCTGTCGGGCTCTGTCGGGCTCTGTCGGGCTCTGTCGGGCTCTACTGGGCTCTGTCGGGCCCTGTCGGGCTCTGTCGGGCCCTGTCGGGCCCTGTCGGGCTCTGTCGGGCTCTGTCGGGCTCTGTCGGGCTCTACTGGGCCCTGTCGGGCCCTGTCGGGCCCTGTCGGGCTCTACTGGGCTCTACTGGGCTCTGTCGGGCTCTGTCGGGCTCTACTGGGCCCTGTCGGGCCCTGTCGGGCCCTGTCGGGCTCTGTCGGGCCCTGTCGGGTTCTGTCGGGCTCTGTCGGGCTCTGTCGGGCTCTGTCGGGCTCTGTCGGGCTCTACTGGGCCCTGTCGGGCCCTGTCGGGCTCTACTGGGCTCTACTGGGCTCTGTCGGGCTCTGTCGGGCTCTACTGGGCCCTGTCGGGCCCTGTCGGGCTCTGTCGGGCCCTGTCGGGCCCTGTCGGGCTCTGTCAGGCTCTGTCGGGCTCTGTCGGGCTCTACTGGGCCCTGTCGGGCCCTGTCGGGCTCTACTGGGCTCTACTGGGCTCTGTCGGGCTCTGTCGGGCTCTACTGGGCCCTGTCGGGCCCTGTCGGGCCCTGTCGGGCTCTTTCGGGCCCTGTCGGGCTCTGTCGGGCTCTGTCGGGCTCTGTCGGGCTCTGTCGGGCTCTGTCGGGCTCTACTGGGCTCTACTGGGCTCTGTCGGGCTCTGTCGGGCTCTACTGTGCCCTGTCGGGCCCTGTCGGGCCCTGTCGGGCTCTGTCGGGCTCTACTGGGCTCTGTCGGGCTCTGTCGGGCTCTGTCGGGCTCTACTGGGCCCTGTCGGGCTCTGTCGGGCTCTGTCGGGCTCTGTCGGGCCCTGTCGGACCCTGTCGGGCTCTGTCGGGCTCTGTCGGTCTCTGTCAGGCTCTGTCGGGCTCTACTGGGCCCTGTCGCGCTCTGTCGGGCTCTGTCGGGCTCTGTCGGGCTCTTTTGGGCCCTGTCGGGCTCTGTCGGGCTCTACTGGGCCCTGTCGGGCTCTACTGGGCCCTGTCGGGCCCTGTCGGGCCCTGTCGGGCTCTACTGGGCCCTGTCGGGCCCTGTCGGGCTCTGTCGGGCTCTGTCGGGCTCTGTCGGGCTCTACTGGGCCCTGTCGGGTTCTGTCGGGCTCTGTCGGGCTCTACTGGGCCCTGTCGGTCCCTGTCGGGCCCTGTCGGGCCCTGTCGGGCCCTGTCGGGCTCTGTCGGGCTCTGTCGGGCTCTGTCGGGCTCTACTGGGCCCTGTTGGACCCTGTCGGGCCCTGTCGGGCTCTGTCGGGCTCTGTCGGGCTCTGTCGGGCTCTGTCGGGCTCTGTCGGGCTCTACTGGGCCCTGTCGGGCTCTGTCGGGCTCTACTGGGCCCTGTCGGGCTCTGTCGGGCCCTGTCGGGCCCTGTCGGGCTCTGTCGGGCTCTGTCGGGCCCTGTCGGGCTCTGTCGGGCCCTGTCGGGCCCTGTCGGGCTCTGTCGGGCTCTGTCGGGCTCTGTCGGGCTCTACCGGGCTCTGTCGGGCCCTGTCGGGCTCTGTCGGGCCCTGTCGGGCCCTGTCGGGCCCTGTCGGGCTCTGTCGGGCTCTGTCGGGCTCTGTCGGGCTCTACTGGGCCCTGTCGGGCCCTGTCGGGCTCTGTCGGGCTCTGTCGGGCTCTGTCGGGCTCAACTGGTCTCTGTCGGGCTCTGTCGGGCTCTGTCGGGCTCTGTCGGGCTCTGTCGGGCTCTACTGGGCTCTGTCGGGCTCTGTCGGGCTCTACTGGGCCCTGTCGGGCCCTGTCGGGCCCTGTCGGGCTCTGTCGGGCTCTGTCGGGCTCTGTCGGGTTCTGTCGGGCTCTGTCGGGCTCTACTGGGCTCTGTCGGGCTCTGTCGGGCTCTACTGGGCCCTGTCGGGCCCTGTCGGGCTCTGTCGGGCCCTGTCGGGCCCTGTCGGGCTCTGTCGGGCTCTACTGGGCTCTGTCGGGCCCTGTCGGACCCTGTCGGGCCCTGTCGGGCTCTGTCGGGCCCTGTCGGGCCCTGTCGGGCTCTGTCGGGCTCTACTGGGCTCTGTCGGGCCCTGTCGGGCCCTGTCGAGCCCTGTCGGGCTCTGTCGGGCCCTGTCGGGCCCTGTCGGGCTCTGTCGGGCTCAGTCGGGCCCTGTCGGGCTCTGTCGGGCTCTGTTGGGCTCTGTCGGGCCCTGTCGGGCTCTGTCGGGCTCTGTCGGGCTCTGTCGGGCTCTACTGGGCCCTGTCGGGCCCTGTCGGGCTCTGTCGGGCTCTGTCGGGCTCTGTCGGGCTCTACTGGGCCCTGTCGGGTTCTGTCGGGCTCTGTCGGGCTCTGTCGGGCTCTACTGGGCCCTGTCGGGTTCTGTCGGGCCCTGTCGGGCTCTGTCGGGCTCTGTCGGGCCCTGTCGGGCCCTGTCGGGCCCTGTCGGGCTCTGTCGGGCTCTGTCGGGCTCTACTGGGCTCTGTCGGGCTCTGTCGGGCTCTACTGGGCCCTGTCGGGCTCTGTCGGGCTCTGTCGGGCCCTGTCGGGCTCTGTCGGGCTCTGTCGGGCTCTGTCGGGCCCTGTCGGGCTCTGTCTGGCTCTGTCGAGCCCTGTCGGGCCCTGTCGGGCCCTGTCGGGCCCTGTCGGGCTCTGTCGGGCTCTGTCGGGCTCTACTGGGCCCTGTCGGGCCCTGTCGGGCTCTGTCGGGCTCTGTCGGGCTCTGTCGGGCCCTGTCGGGCTCTGTCGGGCTCTACTGGGCTCTGTCGGGCTCTGTCGGGCTCTGTCGGGCTCTACTGGGCCCTGTCGGGCCCTGTCGGGCTCTGTCGGGCTCTGTCGGGCTCTGTCGGGCTCAACTGGTCTCTGTCGGGCTCTGTCGGGCTCTGTCGGGCTCTGTCGGGCTCTGTCGGGCTCTACTGGGCTCTACTGGGCTCTGTCGGGCTCTGTCGGGCTCTACTGGGCCCTGTCGGGCCCTGTCGGGCTCTACTGGGCCCTGTCGGGCCCTGTCGGGCTCTGTCGGGCTCTGTCGGGCTCTGTCGGGCTCAACTGGTCTCTGTCGGGCTCTGTCGGGCTCTGTCGGGCTCTGTCGGGCTCTGTCGGGCTCTACTGGGCTCTACTGGGCTCTGTCGGGCTCTACTGGGCCCTGTCGGGCCCTGTCGGGCTCTGTCGGGCTCTGTCGGGTTCTGTCGGGCTCTGTCGGGCTCTGTCGGGCTCTACTGGGCCCTGTCGGGCTCTGTCGGGCTCTGTCGGGCTCTGTCGGGCCCTGTCGGGCTCTGTCGGGCTCTGTCGGGCTCTGTCGGGCTCTACTGGGCTCTGTCGGGCTCTACTGGGCTCTACTGGGCCCTGTCGGGCTCTGTCGGGCTCTGTCGGGCTCTACTGGGCTCTGTCGGGCTCTACTGGGCTCTGTCGGGCCCTGTCGGGCTCTGTCGGGCTCTGTCGGGCCCTGTCGGGCTCTGTCGGGCTCTGTCGGGCTCTACTGGGCTCTGTCGGGCTCTGTCGGGCTCTGTCGGGCTCTGTCGGGCTCTACTGGGCCCTGTCGGGCCCTGTCGGGCCCTGTCGGGCTCTGTCGGGCTCTGTCGGGCCCTGTCGGGCTCTGTCTGGCTCTGTCGAGCCCTGTCGGGCCCTGTCGGGCCCTGTCGGGCCCTGTCGGGCTCTGTCGGGCTCTGTCGGGCTCTACTGGGCCCTGTCGGGCCCTGTCGGGCTCTGTCGGGCTCTGTCGGGCTCTGTCGGGCCCTGTCGGGCTCTGTCGGGCTCTACTGGGCTCTGTCGGGCTCTGTCGGGCTCTGTCGGGCTCTACTGGGCCCTGTCGGGCCCTGTCGGGCTCTGTCGGGCTCTGTCGGGCTCTGTCGGGCTCTACTGGGCTCTGTCGGGCTCTGTCGGGCTCTGTCGGGCTCTGTCGGGATCTGTCGAGCTCTGTCGGGCTCTACTGGGCTCTACTGGGCTCTGTCGGGCTCTGTCGGGCTCTACTGGGCCCTGTCGGGCCCTGTCGGGCTCTACTGGGCCCTGTCGGGCCCTGTCGGGCTCTGTCGGGCTCTGTCGGGCTCTGTCGGGCTCAACTGGTCTCTGTCGGGCTCTGTCGGGCTCTGTCGGGCTCTGTCGGGCTCTGTCGGGCTCTACTGGGCTCTACTGGGCTCTGTCGGGCTCTGTCGGGCCCTGTCGGGCTCTGTCGGGCTCTGTCGGGCTCTGTCGGGCTCTACTGGGCCCTGTCGGGCTCTGTCAGGCTCTGTCGGGCCCTGTCGGGCCCTGTCGGGCCCTGTAGGGCTCTGTCGGGCTCTGTCGGGCTCTGTCGGGCTCTACTGGGCTCTGTCGGGCTCTACTGGGCTCTACTGGGCCCTGTCGGGCTCTGTCGGGCTCTATCGGGCTCTGTCGGGCTCTACTGGGCCCTGTCGGGCCCTGTCGGGCTCTGTCGGGCTCTGTCGGGCCCTGTCGGGCTCTGTCGGGCTCTGTCGGGCTCTGTCGGGCTCTACTGGGCTCTGTCGGGCTCTGTCGGGCTCTGTCGGGCTCTACTGGGCTCTGTCGGGCCCTGTCGCGCTCTGTCGGGCTCTGTCGGGCCCTGTCGGGCTCTGTCGGGCTCTGTCGGGCGCTACTGGGCCCTGTCGGGCACTGTCGGGCTCTGTCGGGCTCTGTCGGGCTCTGTCGGGCCCTGTCGGGCTCTGTCGGGCTCTGTCGGGCTCTGTCGGGCTCTACTGGGCTCTACTGGGCTCTGTCGGGCTCTGTCGGGCTCTACTGGGCCCTGTCGGGCCCTGTTGGGCCCTGTCGGGCTCTGTCGGGCTCTACTGGGCTCTGTCGGGCCCTGTCGGGCCCTGTCGGGCTCTGTCGGGCCCTGTCGGGCTCTGTCGGGCTCTGTCGGGCTCTACTGGGCTCTGTCGGGCTCTGTCGGGTTCTGTCGGGCCCTGTCGGGCCCTGTCGGGCTCTGTCGGGCCCTGTCGGGCCCTGTCCGGCTCTGTCGGGCTCTGTCGGGCTCTGTCGGGCTCTGTCGGCCTCTACTGGGCTCTGTCGGGCCCTGTCGGGCCCTGTCGGGCTCTGTCGGGCTCTGTCGGGCTCTGTCGGGCTCCACTGGGCCCTGTCGGGCTCTGTCGGGCTCTGTCGGGCTCTGTCGGGCCCTGTCGGGCCCTGTCGGGCTCTGTCGGGCCCTGTCGGGCTCTGTCGGGCTCTGTCGGGCTCTACTGGGCTCTGTCGGGCTCTGTCGGGCTCTGTCGGGCTCTGTCGGGCTCTACTGGGCCCTGTCGGGCTCTGTCGGGCCCTGTCGGGCCCTGTCGGGCTCTGTCGGGCTCTGTCGGGCTCTGTCGGGCTCTACTGGGCCCTGTCGGGCTCTGTCGGGCTCTGTCGGGCCCTGTCGGGCCCTGTCGGGCTCTGTCGGGCTCTGTCGGGCTCTGTCGGGCTCTACTGGGCCCTGTCGGGCTCTGTCGGGCTCTACTGGGCCCTGTCGGGCTCTGTCGGGCCCTGTCGGGCCCTGTCGGGCCCTGTCGGGCTCTGTCGGGCTCTGTCGGGCTCTGTCGGGCTCTGTCGAGCCCTGTCGGGCTCTGTCGGGCTCTGTCGGCCTCTGTCGGGCTCTGTCGGGCTCTACTGGGCTCTGTCGGGCCCTGTCGGGCCCTGTCGGGCTCTGTCGGGCTCTGTCGGGCTCTGTCGGGCTCTGTCGGGCTCTACTGGGCTCTGTCGGGCTCTGTCGGGCTCTGTCGGGCTCTACTGGGCCCTGTCGGGCCCTGTCGGGCTCTGTCGGGCTCTGTCGGGCTCTGTCGGGCTCAACTGGTCTCTGTCGGGCTCTGTCGGGCTCTGTCGGGCTCTGTCGGGCTCTACTGGGCTCTACTGGGCTCTGTCGGGCTCTACTGGGCCCTGTCGGGCCCTGTCGGGCTCTGTCGGGCTCTGTCGGGTTCTGTCGGGCTCTGTCGGGCTCTGTCGGGCTCTACTGGGCCCTGTCGGGCTCTGTCGGGCTCTGTCGGGCTCTGTCGGGCCCTGTCGGGCTCTGTCGGGCTCTGTCGGGCTCTGTCGGGCTCTACTGGGCTCTGTCGGGCTCTACTGGGCTCTACTGGGCCCTGTCGGGCTCTGTCGGGCTCTGTCGGGTTCTATCGGGCTCTGTCGGGCTCTACTGGGCTCTGTCGGGCCCTGTCGGGCTCTGTAGGGCTCTGTCGGGCCCTGTCGGGCTCTGTCGGGCTCTGTCGGGCTCTGTCGGGCTCTGTCGGGCTCTACTGGGCTCTGTCAGGCTCTGTCGGGCTCTGTCGGGCTCTGTCGGGCTCTACTGGGCCCTGTCGGGCCCTGTCGGGCCCTGTCGGGCTCTGTCGGGCTCTGTCGGGCTCTGTCGGGCTCTACTGGGCCCTGTCGGGCCCTGTCGGGCTCTGTCGGGCTCTGTCGGGCTCTGTCGGGCTCAACTGGTCTCTGTCGGGCTCTGTCGGGCTCTGTCGGGCTCTGTCGGGCTCTGTCGGGCTCTACTGGGCTCTGTCGGGCTCTGTCGGGCTCTACTGGGCCCTGTCGGGCCCTGTCGGGCCCTGTCGGGCTCTGTCGGGCTCTGTCGGGCTCTGTCGGGTTCTGTCGGGCTCTGTCGGGCTCTACTGGGCTCTGTCGGGCTCTGTCGGGCTCTACTGGGCCCTGTCGGGCCCTGTCGGGCTCTGTCGGGCCCTGTCGGGCCCTGTCGGGCTCTGTCGGGCTCTACTGGGCTCTGTCGGGCCCTGTCGGACCCTGTCGGGCCCTGTCGGGCTCTGTCGGGCCCTGTCGGGCCCTGTCGGGCTCTGTCGGGCTCTACTGGGCTCTGTCGGGCCCTGTCGGGCCCTGTCGGGCCCTGTCGGGCTCTGACGGGCCCTGTCGGGCCCTGTCGGGCTCTGTCGGGCTCAGTCGGGCCCTGTCGGGCTCTGTCGGGCTCTGTTGGGCTCTGTCGGGCCCTGTCGGGCTCTGTCGGGCTCTGTCGGGCTCTGTCGGGCTCTACTGGGCCCTGTCGGGCCCTGTCGGGCTCTGTCGGGCTCTGTCGGGCTCTGTCGGGGTCTACTGGGCCCTGTCGGGTTCTGTCGGGCTCTGTCGGGCTCTGTCGGGCTCTACTGGGCCCTGTCGGGTTCTGTCGGGCCCTGTCGGGCTCTGTCGGGCTCTGTCGGGCCCTGTCGGGCCCTGTCGGGCCCTGTCGGGCTCTGTCGGGCTCTGTCGGGCTCTACTGGGCTCTGTCGGGCTCTGTCGGGCTCTACTGGGCCCTGTCGGGCTCTGTCGGGCTCTGTCGGGCCCTGTCGGGCCCTGTCGGGCTCTGTCGGGCTCTGTCGGGCTCTACTGGGCCCTGTCGGGCCCTGTCGGGCTCTGTCGGGCTCTGTCGGGCTCTGTCGGGCCCTGTCGGGCTCTGTCGGGCTCTACTGGGCTCTGTCGGGCTCTGTCGGGCTCTGTCGGGCTCTACTGGGCCCTGTCGGGCCCTGTCGGGCTCTGTCGGGCTCTGTCGGGCTCTGTCGGGCTCAACTGGTCTCTGTCGGGCTCTGTCGGGCTCTGTCGGGCTCTGTCGGGCTCTACTGGGCTCTACTGGGCTCTGTCGGGCTCTGTCGGGCTCTACTGGGCCCTGTCGGGCCCTGTCGGGCTCTACTGGGCCCTGTCGGGCCCTGTCGGGCTCTGTCGGGCTCTGTCGGGCTCTGTCGGGCTCAACTGGTCTCTGTCGGGCTCTGTCGGGCTCTGTCGGGCTCTGTCGGGCTCTGTCGGGCTCTACTGGGCTCTACTGGGCTCTGTCGGGCTGTACTGTGCCCTGTCGGGCCCTGTCGGGCTCTGTCGGGCTCTGTCGGGTTCTGTCGGGCTCTGTCGGGCTCTGTCGGGCTCTACTGGGCCCTGTCGGGCTCTGTCGGGCTCTGTCGGGCCCTGTCGGGCTCTGTCGGGCTCTGTCGGGCTCTACTGGGCTCTGTCGGGCTCTACTGGGCTCTACTGGGCCCTGTCGGGCTCTGTCGGGCTCTACTGGGCTCTGTCGGGCTCTACTGGGCTCTGTCGGGCCCTGTCGGGCTCTGTCGGGCTCAGTCGGGCCCTGTCGGGCTCTGTCGGGCTCTGTCGGGCTCTGTCGGGCTCTGTCGGGCTCTGTCGGGCTCTACTGGGCTCTGTCGGGCTCTGTCGGGCTCTGTCGGGCTCTGTCGGGCTCTACTGGGCCCTGTCGGGCCCTGTCGGGCCCTGTCGGGCTCTGTCGGGCTCTGTCGGGCCCTGTCGGGCTCTGTCTGGCTCTGTCGAGCCCTGTCGGGCCCTGTCGGGCCCTGTCGGGCCCTGTCGGGCTCTGTCGGGCTCTGTCGGGCTCTACTGGGCCCTGTCGGGCCCTGTCGGGCTCTGTCGGGCTCTGTCGGGCTCTACTGGGCCCTGTCGGGCTCTGTCGGGCTCTACTGGGCCCTGTCGGGCTCTGTCGGGCTCTGTCGGGCCCTGTCGGGCTCTGTCGGGCTCTACTGGGCCCTGTCGGGCTCTGTCGGGCTCTGTCGGGCTCTACTGGGCCCTGTCGGGCCCTGTCGGGCTCTGTCGGGCTCAAGTGGTCTCTGTCGGGCTCTGTCGGGCTCTGTCGGGCTCTGTCGGGCTCTGTCGGGCTCTACTGGGCTCTACTGGGCTCTGTCGGGCTCTGTCGGGCTCTACTGGGCCCTGTCGGGCCCTGTCGGGCTCTACTGGGCCCTGTCGGGCCCTGTCGGGCTCTGTCGGGCTCTGTCGGGCTCTGTCGGGCTCAACTGGTCTCTGTCGGGCTCTGTCGGGCTCTGTCGGGCTCTGTCGGGCTCTGTCGGGCTCTACTGGGCTCTACTGGGCTCTGTCGGGGTCTGTCGGGCCCTGTCGGGCTCTGTCGGGCTCTGTCGGGCTCTGTCGGGCTCTACTGGGCCCTGTCGGGCTCTGTCAGGCTCTGTCGGGCCCTGTCGGGCCCTGTCGCGCCCTGTAGGGCTCTGTCGGGCTCTGTCGGGCTCTGTCGGGCTCTACTGGGCTCTGTCGGGCTCTACTGGGCTCTACTGGGCCCTGTCGGGCTCTGTCGGGCTCTATCGGGCTCTGTCGGGCTCTACTGGGCCCTGTCGGGCCCTGTCGGGCTCTGTCGGGCTCTGTCGGGCCCTGTCGGGCTCTGTCGGGCTCTGTCGGGCTCTGTCGGGCTCTACTGGGCTCTGTCGGGCTCTGTCGGGCTCTGTCGGGCTCTACTGGGCTCTGTCGGGCCCTGTCGGGCTCTGTCGGGCCCTGTCGGGCCCTGTCGGGCTCTGTCGGGCTCTGTCGGGCGCTACTGGGCCCTGTCGGGCACTGTCGGGCTCTGTCGGGCTCTGTCGGGCCCTGTCGGGCCCTGTCGGGCTCTGTCGGGCTCTGTCGGGCTCTGTCGGGCTCTACTGGGCTCTACTGGGCTCTGTCGGGCTCTGTCGGCTCTACTGGGCCCTGTCGGGCCCTGTTGGGCCCTGTCGGGCTCTGTCGGGCTCTACTGGGCTCTGTCGGGCCCTGTCGGGCCCTGTCGGGCTCTGTCGGGCCCTGTCGGGCTCTGTCGGGCTCTGTCGGGCTCTACTGGGCTCTGTCGGGCTCTGTCGGGTTCTGTCGGGCCCTGTCGGGCCCTGTCGGGCTCTGTCGGGCCCTGTCGGGCCCTGTCGGGCTCTGTCGGGCTCTGTCGGGCTCTGTCGGGCTCTGTCGGCCTCTACTGGGCTCTGTCGGGCCCTGTCGGGCCCTGTCGGGCTCTGTCGGGCTCTGTCGGGCTCTGTCGGGCTCTACTGGGCCCTGTCGGGCTCTGTCGGGCTCTGTCGGGCTCTGTCGGGCCCTGTCGGGCCCTGTCGGGCTCTGTCGGGCCCTGTCGGGCTCTGTCGGGCTCTGTCGGGCTCTACTGGGCTCTGTCGGGCTCTGTCGGGCTCTGTCGGGCTCTGTCGGGCTCTACTGGGCCCTGTCGGGCTCTGTCGGGCCCTGTCGGGCCCTGTCGGGCTCTGTCGGGCTCTGTCGGGCTCTGTCGGGCTCTACTGGGCCCTGTCGGGCTCTGTCGGGCTCTGTCGGGCCCTGTCGGGCCCTGTCGGGCTCTGTCGGGCTCTGTCGGGCTCTGTCGGGCTCTACTGGGCCCTGTCGGGCTCTGTCGGGCTCTACTGGGCCCTGTCGGGCTCTGTCGGGCCCTGTCGGGCCCTGTCGGGCCCTGTCGGGCTCTGTCGGGCTCTACTGGGCCCTGTCGGGCCCTGTCGGGCTCTGTCGGGCTCTGTCGGGCTCTGTCGGGCTCTACTGGGCCCTGTCGGGTTCTGTCGGGCTTTGTCGGGCTCTGTCGGGCTCTACTGGGCCCTGTCGGGTTCTGTCGGGCCCTGTCGGGCTCTGTCGGGCTCTGTCGGGCCCTGTCGGGCCCTGTCGGGCCCTGTCGGGCTCTGTCGGGCTCTGTCGGGCTCTACTGGGCTCTGTCGGGCTCTGTCGGGCTCTACTGGGCCCTGTCGGGCTCTGTCGGTCTCTGTCGGGCCCTGTCGGGCTCTGTCGGGCTCTGTCGGGCCCTGTCGGGCTCTGTCTGGCTCTGTCGAGCCCTGTCGGGCCCTGTCGGGCCCTGTCGGGCCCTGTCGGGCTCTGTCGGGCTCTGTCGGGCTCTACTGGGCCCTGTCGGGCCCTGTCGGGCTCTGTCGGGCTCTGTCGGGCTCTGTCGGGCCCTGTCGGGCTCTGTCGGGCTCTACTGGGCTCTGTCGGGCTCTGTCGGGCTCTGTCGGGCTCCACTGGGCCCTGTCGGGCCCTGTCGGGCTCTGTCGGGCTCTGTCGGGCTCTGTCGGGCTCAACTGGTCTCTGTCGGGCCCTGTCGGGCCCTGTCGGGCTCTGTCGGGCTCTGTCGGGCCCTGTCGGGCTCTGTCTGGCTCTGTCGAGCCCTGTCGGGCCCTGTCGGGCCCTGTCGGGCCCTGTCGGGCTCTGTCGGGCTCTGTCGGGCTCTACTGGGCCCTGTCGGGCCCTGTCGGGCTCTGTCGGGCTCTGTCGGGCTCTACTGGGCCCTGTCGGGCTCTGTCGGGCTCTACTGGGCCCTGTCGGGCTCTGTCGGGCTCTGTCGGGCCCTGTCGGGCTCTGTCGGGCTCTACTGGGCCCTGTCGGGCTCTGTCGGGCTCTGTCGGGCTCTACTGGGCCCTGTCGGGCCCTGTCGGGCTCTGTCGGGCTCTGTCGGGCTCTGTCGGGCTCAACTGGTCTCTGTCGGGCTCTGTCGGGCTCTGTCGGGCTCTGTCGGGCTCTGTCGGGCTCTACTGGGCTCTACTGGGCTCTGTCGGGCTCTGTCGGGCTCTACTGGGCCCTGTCGGGCCCTGTCGGGCTCTACTGGGCCCTGTCGGGCCCTGTCGGGCTCTGTCGGGCTCTGTCGGGCTCTGTCGGGCTCAACTGGTCTCTGTCGGGCTCTGTCGGGCTCTGTCGGGCTCTGTCGGGCTCTGTCGGGCTCTACTGGGCTCTACTGGGCTCTGTCGGGCTCTGTCGGGCCCTGTCGGGCTCTGTCGGGCTCTGTCGGGCTCTGTCGGGCTCTACTGGGCCCTGTCGGGCTCTGTCAGGCTCTGTCGGGCCCTGTCGGGCCCTGTCGGGCCCTGTAGGGCTCTGTCGGGCTCTGTCGGGCTCTGTCGGGCTCTACTGGGCTCTGTCGGGCTCTACTGGGCTCTACTGGGCCCTGTCGGGCTCTGTCGGGATCTATCGGGCTCTGTCGGGCTCTACTGGGCCCTGTCGGGCCCTGTCGGGCTCTGTCGGGCTCTGTCGGGCCCTGTCGGGCTCTGTCGGGCTCTGTCGGGCTCTACTGGGCTCTGTCGGGCTCTGTCGGGCTCTGTCGGGCTCTACTGGGCTCTGTCGGGCCCTGTCGGGCTCTGTCGGGCTCTGTCGGGCCCTGTCGGGCTCTGTCGGGCTCTGTCGGGCGCTACTGGGCCCTGTCGGGCACTGTCGGGCTCTGTCGGGCCCTGTCGGGCTCTGTCGGGCCCTGTCGGGCTCTGTCGGGCTCTGTCGGGCTCTGTCGGGCTCTACTGGGCTCTACTGGGCTCTGTCGGGCTCTGTCGGGCTCTACTGGGCCCTGTCGGGCCCTGTTGGGCCCTGTTGGGCTCTGTCGGGCTCTACTGGGCTCTGTCGGGCCCTGTCGGGCCCTGTCGGGCTCTGTCGGGCCCTGTCGGGCTCTGTCGGGCTCTGTCGGGCTCTACTGGGCTCTGTCGGGCTCTGTCGGGTTCTGTCGGGCCCTGTCGGGCCCTGTCGGGCTCTGTCGGGCCCTGTCGGGCCCTGTCGGGCTCTGTCGGGCTCTGTCGGGCTCTGTCGGCCTCTACTGGGCTCTGTCGGGCCCTGTCGGGCCCTGTCGGGCTCTGTCGGGCTCTGTCGGGCCCTGTCGGGCTCTGTCGGGCTCTGTCGGGCTCTACTGGGCTCTGTCGGGCTCTGTCGGGCTCTGTCGGGCTCTACTGGGCCCTGTCGGGCTCTGTCGGGCTCTGTCGGGCTCTGTCGGGCCCTGTCGGGCCCTGTCGGGCTCTGTCGGGCCCTGTCGGGCTCTGTCGGGCTCTGTCGGGCTCTACTGGGCTCTGTCGGGCTCTGTCGGGCTCTGTCGGGCTCTGTCGGGCTCTACTGGGCCCTGTCGGGCTCTGTCGGGCCCTGTCGGGCCCTGTCGGGCTCTGTCGGGCTCTGTCGGGCTCTGTCGGGCTCTACTGGGCCCTGTCGGGCTCTGTCGGGCTCTGTCGGGCCCTGTCGGGCCCTGTCGGGCTCTGTCGGGCTCTGTCGGGCTCTGTCGGGCTCTACTGGGCCCTGTCGGGCTCTGTCGGGCTCTACTGGGCCCTGTCGGGCTCTGTCGGGCCCTGTCGGGCCCTGTCGGGCCCTGTCGGGCTCTGTCGGGCTCTGTCGGGCTCTGTCGGGCTCTGTCGAGCCCTGTCGGGCTCTGTCGGGCTCTGTCGGCCTCTGTCGGGCTCTGTCGGGCTCTACTGGGCTCTGTCGGGCCCTGTCGGGCCCTGTCGGGCTCTGTCGGGCTCTGTCGGGCTCTGTCGGGCTCTACTGGGCTCTGTCGGGCTCTGTCGGGCTCTGTCGGGCTCTACTGGGCCCTGTCGGGCCCTGTCGGGCTCTGTCGGGCTCTGTCGGGCTCTGTCGGGCTCAACTGGTCTCTGTCGGGCTCTGTCGGGCTCTGTCGGGCTCTGTCGGGCTCTGTCGGGCTCTACTGGGCTCTACTGGGCTCTGTCGGGCTCTACTGGGCCCTGTCGGGCCCTGTCGGGCTCTGTCGGGCTCTGTCGGGTTCTGTCGGGCTCTGTCGGGCTCTGTCGGGCTCTACTGGGCCCTGTCGGGCTCTGTCGGGCTCTGTCGGGCTCTGTCGGGCCCTGTCGGGCTCTGTCGGGCTCTGTCGGGCTCTACTGGGCTCTGTCGGGCTCTACTGGGCTCTACTGGGCCCTGTCGGGCTCTGTCGGGCTCTGTCGGGCTCTATCGGGCTCTGTCGGGCTCTACTGGGCTCTGTCGGGCCCTGTCGGGCTCTGTCGGGCTCTGTCGGGCCCTGTCGGGCTCTGTCGGGCTCTGTCGGGCTCTGTCGGGCTCTGTCGGGCTCTACTGGGCTCTGTCGGGCTCTGTCGGGCTCTGTCGGGCTCTGTCGGGCTCTACTGGGCCCTGTCGGGCCCTGTCGGGCCCTGTCGGGCTCTGTCGGGCTCTGTCGGGCTCTGTCGGGCTCTACTGGGCCCTGTCGGGCTCTGTCGGGCCCTGTCGGGCCCTGTCGGGCCCTGTCGGGCCCTGTCGGGCTCTGTCGGGCTCTGTCGGGCTCTACTGGGCTCTACTGGGCTCTGTCGGGCTCTGTCGGGCTCTACTGGGCTCTACTGGGCTCTGTTGGGCTCTGTCGGGCTCTACTGGGCCCTGTCGGGCTCTGTCGGGCTCTGTCGGGCTCTGTCGGGCTCTGTCGGGCTCTACTGGGCTCTGTCGGGCTCTGTCGGGCTCTACTGGGCCCTGTCGGGCCCTGTCGGGCCCTGTCGGGCCCTGTCAGGCTCTGTCGGGCTCTGTCGGGCTCTGTCGGGCTCTACTGGGCTCTGTCGGGCTCTGTCGGGCTCTGTCGGGCTCTACTGGGCCCTGTCGGGCCCTGTCGGGCTCTGTCGGGCTCTGTCGGGCCCTGTCGGGCCCTGTCGGGCTCTGTCGGGCTCTGTCGGGCTCTACTGGGCTCTGTCGGGCTCTACTGGGCCCTGTCGGGCTCTGTCGGGCTCTGTCGGGCTCTGTCGGGCTCTACTGGGCTCTGTCGGGCTCTGTCGGGCCCTGTCGGGCCCTGTCGGGCTCTGTCGGGCTCTGTCGGGCCCTGTCGGGTTCTGTCGGGCTCTGTCGGGCCCTGTCGGGCTCTGTCGGGCCCTGTCGGGCTCTGTCGGGCTCTACTGGGCCCTGTCGGGCCCTGTCGGGCTCTGTCGGGCTCTGTCGGGCTCTACTGGGCTAAACTGGGCCCTGTCGGGCCCTGTCGGGCTCTGTCGGGCTCTGTCGGGCCCTGTCGGGCTCTGTCGGGCTCTGTCGGGCCCTATCGGGCCCTGTCGGGCTCTGTCGGGCTCTGTCGGGCTCTGTCGGGCTCTACTGGGCCCTGTCGGGCTCTGTCGGGCTCTGTCGGGCTCTGTCGGGCTCTACTGGGCCCTGTCGGGCCCTGTCGGGCCCTGTCGGGCTCTGTCAGGGTCTGTCGGGCTCTGTCGGGCTCTACTGGGCCCTGTCGGGCCCTGTCGGGCCCTGTCGGGCTCTACTGGGCTCTACTGGGCTCTGTCGGGCTCTGTCGGGCTCTACTGGGCCCTGTCGGGCCCTGTCGGGCTCTGTCGGGCCCTGTCGGGCTCTGTCGGGCTCTGTCGGGCTCTGTCGGGCTCTACTGTGCCCTGTCGGGCCCTGTCGGGCCCTGTCGGGCCCTGTCGGGCTCTGTCGGGCTCTGTCGGGCTCTGTCGGGCTCTACTGGGCCCTGTCGGGCTCTGTCGGGCTCTGTCGGGCCCTGTCGGGCCCTGTCGGGCTCTGTCGGGCTCTGTCGGGCTCTGTCGGGCTCTACTGGGCCCTGTCGGGCTCTGTCGGGCTCTACTGGGCCCTGTCGGGCTCTGTCGGGCCCTGTCGGGCCCTGTCGGGCCCTGTCGGGCTCTGTCGGGCTCTGTCGGGCTCTGTCGGGCTCTGTCGAGCCCTGTCGGGCTCTGTCGGGCTCTGTCGGCCTCTGTCGGGCTCTGTCGGGCTCTACTGGGCTCTGTCGGGCCCTGTCGGGCCCTGTCGGGCTCTGTCGGGCTCTGTCGGGCTCTGTCGGGCTCTACTGGGCTCTGTCGGGCTCTGTCGGGCTCTGTCGGGCTCTACTGGGCCCTGTCGGGCCCTGTCGGGCTCTGTCGGGCTCTGTCGGGCTCTGTCGGGCTCAACTGGTCTCTGTCGGGCTCTGTCGGGCTCTGTCGGGCTCTGTCGGGCTCTGTCGGGCTCTACTGGGCTCTACTGGGCTCTGTCGGGCTCTACTGGGCCCTGTCGGGCTCTGTCGGGCTCTGTCGGGCTCTGTCGGGCCCTGTCGGGCTCTGTCGGGCTCTGTCGGGCTCTGTCGGGCTCTACTGGGCTCTGTCGGGCTCTACTGGGCTCTACTGGGCCCTGTCGGGCTCTGTCGGGCTCTGTCGGGCTCTATCGGGCTCTGTCGGGCTCTACTGGGCTCTGTCGGGCCCTGTCGGGCTCTGTCGGGCTCTGTCGGGCCCTGTCGGGCTCTGTCGGGCTCTGTCGGGCTCTGTCGGGCTCTGTCGGGCTCTACTGGGCTCTGTCGGGCTCTGTCGGGCTCTGTCGGGCTCTGTCGGGCCCTGTCGGGCTCTGTCGGGCTCTGTCGGGCTCTGTCGGGCTCTACTGGGCTCTGTCGGGCTCTACTGGGCTCTACTGGGCCCTGTCGGGCTCTGTCGGGCTCTGTCGGGCTCTATCGGGCTCTGTCGGGCTCTACTGGGCTCTGTCGGGCCCTGTCGGGCTCTGTCGGGCTCTGTCGGGCCCTGTCGGGCTCTGTCGGGCTCTGTCGGGCTCTGTCGGGCTCTACTGGGCTCTGTCGGGCTCTGTCGGGCTCTGTCGGGCTCTGTCGGGCTCTACTGGGCCCTGTCGGGCCCTGTCGGGCCCTGTCGGGCTCTGTCGGGCTCTGTCGGGCTCTGTCGGGCTCTACTGGGCCCTGTCGGGCTCTGTCGGGCCCTGTCGGGCCCTGTCGGGCCCTGTCGGGCCCTGTCGGGCTCTGTCGGGCTCTGTCGGGCTCTACTGGGCTCTACTGGGCTCTGTCGGGCTCTGTCGGGCTCTACTGGGCTCTACTGGGCTCTGTTGGGCTCTGTCGGGCTCTACTGGGCCCTGTCGGGCTCTGTCGGGCTCTGTCGGGCTCTGTCGGGCTCTGTCGGGCTCTACTGGGCCCTGTCGGGCTCTGTCGGGCTCTGTCGGGCTCTACTGGGCCCTGTCGGGCCCTGTCGGGCCCTGTCGGGCCCTGTCAGGCTCTGTCGGGCTCTGTCGGGCTCTGTCGGGCTCTACTGGGCTCTGTCGGGCTCTGTCGGGCTCTGTCGGGCTCTACTGGGCCCTGTCGGGCCCTGTCGGGCTCTGTCGGGCTCTGTCGGGCCCTGTCGGGCCCTGTCGGGCTCTGTCGGGCTCTGTCGGGTTCTACTGGGCTCTGTCGGGCTCTACTGGGCCCTGTCGGGCTCTGTCGGGCTCTGTCGGGCTCTGTCGGGCTCTACTGGGCTCTGTCGGGCTCTGTCGGGCCCTGTCGGGCCCTGTCGGGCTCTGTCGGGCTCTGTCGGGCCCTGTCGGGTTCTGTCGGGCTCTGTCGGGCCCTGTCGGGCTCTGTCGGGCCCTGTCGGGCTCTGTCGGGCTCTACTGGGCCCTGTCGGGCCCTGTCGGGCTCTGTCGGGCTCTGTCGGGCTCTACTGGGCTAAACTGGGCCCTGTCGGGCCCTGTCGGGCTCTGTCGGGCTCTGTCGGGCCCTGTCGGGCTCTGTCGGGCTCTGTCGGGCCCTATCGGGCCCTGTCGGGCTCTGTCGGGCTCTGTCGGGCTCTGTCGGGCTCTACTGGGCCCTGTCGGGCTCTGTCGGGCTCTGTCGGGCTCTGTCGGGCTCTACTGGGCCCTGTCGGGCCCTGTCGGGCTCTGTCGGGCCCTGTCGGGCCCTGTCGGGCTCTGTCAGGCTCTGTCGGGCTCTGTCGGGCTCTACTGGGCCCTGTCGGGCCCTGTCGGGCCCTGTCGGGCTCTACTGGGCTCTACTGGGCTCTGTCGGGCTCTGTCGGGCTCTACTGGGCCCTGTCGGGCCCTGTCGGGCTCTGTCGGGCCCTGTCGGGCTCTGTCGGGCTCTGTCGGGCTCTGTCGGGCTCTACTGTGCCCTGTCGGGCCCTGTCGGGCCCTGTCGGGCTCTGTCGGGCTCTACTGGGCTCTGTCGGGCTCTGTCGGGCTCTGTCGGGCTCTACTGGGCCCTGTCGGGCTCTGTCGGGCTCTGTCGGGCTCTGTCGGGCCCTGTCGGGTCCTGTCGGGCTCTGTCGGGCTCTGTCGGGCTCTACTGGGCCCTGTCGCGCTCTGTCGGGCTCTGTCGGGCTCTGTCGGGCCCTGTCGGGCCCTGTCGGGCTCTGTCGGGCCCTGTCGGGCTCTGTCGGGCTCTGTCGGGCTCTGTCGGGCTCTACTGGGACCTGTCGCGCTCTGTCGGGCTCTGTCGGGCTCTGTCGGGCTCTGTTGGGCCCTGTCGGGCTCTGTCGGGCTCTACTGGGCCCTGTCGGGCCCTGTCGGGCCCTGTCGGGCTCTGTCGGGCTCTGTCGGGCTCTACTGGTCCCTGTCGGGCCCTGTCGGGCTCTGTCGGGCTCTGTCGGGCTCTGTCGGGCTCTACTGGGCCCTGTCGGGTTCTGTCGGGCTCTGTCGGGCTCTACTGGGCCCTGTCGGTCCCTGTCGGGCTCTGTCGGGCCCTGTCGGGCTCTGTCGGGCTCTGTCGGGCCCTGTCGGGCTCTGTCGGGCTCTGTCGGGCTCTGTCGGGCTCTGTCGGGCTCTACTGGGCCCTGTCGGGCCCTGTCGGGCTCTGTCGGGCTCTGTCGGGCTCTGTCGGGCTCTACTGGGCGCTGTCGGGCTCTGTCGGGCCCTGTCGGGCTCTGTCGGGCCCTGTCGGGCTCTGTCGGGCTCTGTCGGGCTCTGTCGGGCTCTGTCGGGCTCTGTCGGGCTCTACTGGGCCCTGTCGGGCCCTGTCGGGCTCTGTCGGGCTCTGTCGGGCCCTGTCGGGCCCTGTCGGGCTCTGTCGGGCTCTGTCGGGCTCTACTGGGCCCTGTCGGGCTCTGTCGGGCTCTGTCGGGCTCTGTCGGGCTCTACTGGGCTCTGTCGGGCTCTACTGGGCTCTGTCGGGCTCTGTTGGGCCCTGTCGGGCCCTGTCGGGCTCTGTCGGGCCCTGTCGGGCCCTGTCGGGTTCTGTCGGGCTCTGTCGGGCTCTGTCGGGCCCTGTCGGGCTCTGTCGGGCCCTGTCGGGCCCTGTCGGGCCCTGTCGCGCTCTGTCGGGCCCTGTCGGGCCCTGTCGGTCTCTGTCGGGCTCTGTCGGGCTCTGCTGGGTCCTGTCGGGCTCTGTCGGGCTCTGTCGGGCTCTGTCGGGCCCTGTCAGGCTCTGTCGGGCTCTGTCGGGCTCTACTGGGCCCTGTCGGGCCCTGTCGGGCCCTGTCGGGCTCTACTGGGCTCTACTGGGCTCTGTCGGGCTCTGTCGGGCTCTACTGGGCCCTGTCGGGCCCTGTCGGGCTCTGTCGGGCTCTGTCGGGCTCTGTCGGGCTCTGTCGGGCTCTACTGGGCTCTACTGGGCTCTGTCGGGCTCTGTCGGGCTCTACTGTGCCCTGTCGGGCCCTGTCGGGCCCTGTTGGGCTCTGTCGGGCTCTACTGGGCTCTGTCGGGCTCTGTCGGGCTCTGTCGGGCTCTACTGGGCCCTGTCGGGCTCTACTGGGCCCTGTCGGGCTCTGTCGGGCCCTGTCGGGTCCTGTCGGGCTCTGTCGGGCTCTGTCGGGCTCTGTCGGGCTCTACTGGGCTCTGTCGGGCTCTGTCGGGCTCTGTCGGGCCCTGTCGGGCTCTGTCGGGCCCTGTCGGGCTCTGTCGGGCTCTACTGGGCCCTGTCGCGCTCTGTCGGGCTCTGTCGGGCTCTGTTGGGCCCTGTCGGGCTCTACTGGGCCCTGTCGGGCTCTGTCGGGCCCTGTCGGGCCCTGTCGGGCTCTGTCGGGCTCTGTCGGGCTCTGTCGGGCTCTACTGGGCCCTGTCGGGCTCTGTCGGGCTCTGTCGGGCTCTGTCGGGCTCTACTGGGCCCTGTCGGGCTCTGTCGGGCTCTACTGGGCCCTGTCGGGCTCTGTCGGGCCCTGTCGGGCCCTGTCGGGCCCTGTCGGGCTCTGTCGGGCTCTGTCGGGCTCTGTCGGGCTCTGTCGAGCCCTGTCGGGCTCTGTCGGGCTCTGTCGGGCTCTGTCGGGCTCTGTCGGGCTCTACTGGGCTCTGTCGGGCTCTGTCGGGCTCTGTCGGGCTCTACTGGGCCCTGTCGGGCCCTGTCGGGCTCTGTCGGGCTCTGTCGGGCTCTGTCGGGCTCAACTGGTCTCTGTCGGGCTCTGTCGGGCTCTGTCGGGCTCTGTCGGGCTCTGTCGGGCTCTACTGGGCTCTACTGGGCTCTGTCGGGCTCTACTGGGCCCTGTCGGGCCCTGTCGGGCTCTGTCGGGCTCTGTCGGGTTCTGTCGGGCTCTGTCGGGCTCTGTCGGGCTCTACTGGGCCCTGTCGGGCTCTGTCGGGCTCTGTCGGGCTCTGTCGGGCCCTGTCGGGCTCTGTCGGGCTCTGTCGGGCTCTGTCGGGCTCTACTGGGCTCTGTCGGGCTCTACTGGGCTCTACTGGGCCCTGTCGGGCTCTGTCGGGCTCTGTCGGGCTCTATCGGGCTCTGTCGGGCTCTACTGGGCTCTGTCGGGCCCTGTCGGGCTCTGTCGGGCTCTGTCGGGCCCTGTCGGGCTCTGTCGGGCTCTGTCGGGCTCTGTCGGGCTCTGTCGGGCTCTACTGGGCTCTGTCGGGCTCTGTCGGGCTCTGTCGGGCTCTGTCGGGCTCTACTGGGCCCTGTCGGGCCCTGTCGGGCCCTGTCGGGCTCTGTCGGGCTCTGTCGGGCTCTGTCGGGCTCTACTGGGCCCTGTCGGGCTCTGTCGGGCCCTGTCGGGCCCTGTCGGGCCCTGTCGGGCCCTGTCGGGCTCTGTCGGGCTCTGTCGGGCTCTACTGGGCTCTACTGGGCTCTGTCGGGCTCTGTCGGGCTCTACTGGGCTCTACTGGGCTCTGTTGGGCTCTGTCGGGCTCTACTGGGCCCTGTCGGGCTCTGTCGGGCTCTGTCGGGCTCTGTCGGGCTCTGTCGGGCTCTACTGGGCTCTGTCGGGCTCTGTCGGGCTCTACTGGGCCCTGTCGGGCCCTGTCGGGCCCTGTCGGGCCCTGTCAGGCTCTGTGGGGCTCTGTCGGGCTCTGTCGGGCTCTACTGGGCTCTGTCGGGCTCTGTCGGGCTCTGTCGGGCTCTACTGGGCCCTGTCGGGCCCTGTCGGGCTCTGTCGGGCTCTGTCGGGCCCTGTCGGGCCCTGTCGGGCTCTGTCGGGCTCTGTCGGGCTCTACTGGGCTCTGTCGGGCTCTACTGGGCCCTGTCGGGCTCTGTCGGGCTCTGTCGGGCTCTGTCGGGCTCTACTGGGCTCTGTCGGGCTCTGTCGGGCCCTGTCGGGCCCTGTCGGGCTCTGTCGGGCTCTGTCGGGCCCTGTCGGGTTCTGTCGGGCTCTGTCGGGCCCTGTCGGGCTCTGTCGGGCCCTGTCGGGCTCTGTCGGGCTCTACTGGGCCCTGTCGGGCCCTGTCGGGCTCTGTCGGGCTCTGTCGGGCTCTACTGGGCTAAACTGGGCCCTGTCGGGCCCTGTCGGGCTCTGTCGGGCTCTGTCGGGCCCTGTCGGGCTCTGTCGGGCTCTGTCGGGCCCTATCGGGCCCTGTCGGGCTCTGTCGGGCTCTGTCGGGCTCTGTCGGGCTCTACTGGGCCCTGTCGGGCTCTGTCGGGCTCTGTCGGGCTCTGTCGGGCTCTACTGGGCCCTGTCGGGCCCTGTCGGGCTCTGTCGGGCCCTGTCGGGCCCTGTCGGGCTCTGTCAGGCTCTGTCGGGCTCTGTCGGGCTCTACTGGGCCCTGTCGGGCCCTGTCGGGCCCTGTCGGGCTCTACTGGGCTCTACTGGGCTCTGTCGGGCTCTGTCGGGCTCTACTGGGCCCTGTCGGGCCCTGTCGGGCTCTGTCGGGCCCTGTCGGGCTCTGTCGGGCTCTGTCGGGCTCTGTCGGGCTCTACTGTGCCCTGTCGGGCCCTGTCGGGCCCTGTCGGGCTCTGTCGGGCTCTACTGGGCTCTGTCGGGCTCTGTCGGGCTTTGTCGGGCTCTACTGGGCCCTGTCGGGCTCTGTCGGGCTCTGTCGGGCTCTGTCGGGCCCTGTCGGGTCCTGTCGGGCTCTGTCGGGCTCTGTCGGGCTCTACTGGGCCCTGTCGCGCTCTGTCGGGCTCTGTCGGGCTCTGTCGGGCCCTGTCGGGCCCTGTCGGGCTCTGTCGGGCCCTGTCGGGCTCTGTCGGGCTCTGTCGGGCTCTGTCGGGCTCTACTGGGCCCTGTCGCGCTCTGTCGGGCTCTGTCGGGCTCTGTCGGGCTCTGTCGGGCCCTGTCGGACTCTGTCGGGCTCTACTGGGCCCTGTCGGGCCCTGTCGGGCCCTGTCGGGCCCTGTCGGGCTCTGTCGGGCTCTGTCGGGCTCTACTGGGCCCTGTCGGGCCCTGTCGGGCTCTGTCGGGCTCTGTCGGGCTCTGTCGGGCTCTGTCGGGCTCTGTCGGGCTCTACTGGGCGCTGTCGGGCTCTGTCGGGCCCTGTCGGGCTCTGTCGGGCCCTGTCGGGCTCTGTCGGGCTCTGTCGGGCTCTGTCGGGCTCTGTCGGGCTCTGTCGGGCTCTACTGGGCCCTGTCGGGCCCTGTCGGGCTCTGTCGGGCTCTGTCGGGCCCTGTCGGGCCCTGTCGGGCTCTGTCGGGCTCTGTCGGGCTCTACTGGGCCCTGTCGGGCTCTGTCGGGCTCTGTCGGGCTCTGTCGGGCTCTACTGGGCTCTGTCGGGCTCTACTGGGCTCTGTCGGGCTCTGTCGGGCCCTGTCGGGCCCTGTCGGGCTCTGTCGGGCCCTGTCGGGCCCTGTCGGGTTCTGTCGGGCTCTGTCGGGCTCTGTCGGGCCCTGTCGGGCTCTGTCGGGCCCTGTCGGGCCCTGTCGGGCCCTGTCGCGCTCTGTCGGGCCCTGTCGGGCCCTGTCGGTCTCTGTCGGGCTCTGTCGGGCTCTGCTGGGTCCTGTCGGGCTCTGTCGGGCTCTGTCGGGCTCTGTCGGGCCCTGTCAGGCTCTGTCGGGCTCTGTCGGGCTCTACTGGGCCCTGTCGGGCCCTGTCGGGCCCTGTCGGGCTCTACTGGGCTCTACTGGGCTCTGTCGGGCTCTGTCGGGCTCTACTGGGCCCTGTCGGGCCCTGTCGGGCTCTGTCGGGCTCTGTCGGGCTCTGTCGGGCTCTGTCGGGCTCTACTGGGCTCTACTGGGCTCTGTCGGGCTCTGTCGGGCTCTACTGTGCCCTGTCGGGCCCTGTCGGGCCCTGTTGGGCTCTGTCGGGCTCTACTGGGCTCTGTCGGGCTCTGTCGGGCTCTGTCGGGCTCTACTGGGCCCTGTCGGGCTCTACTGGGCCCTGTCGGGCTCTGTCGGGCCCTGTCGGGTCCTGTCGGGCTCTGTCGGGCTCTGTCGGGCTCTGTCGGGCTCTACTGGGCTCTGTCGGGCTCTGTCGGGCTCTGTCGGGCCCTGTCGGGCTCTGTCGGGCCCTGTCGGGCTCTGTCGGGCTCTACTGGGCCCTGTCGCGCTCTGTCGGGCTCTGTCGGGCTCTGTTGGGCCCTGTCGGGCTCTGTCGGGCTCTACTGGGCCCTGTCGGGCCCTGTCGGGCTCTGTCGGGCTCTGTCGGGCTCTGTCGGGCTCTACTGGGCCCTGTCGGGTTCTGTTGGGCTCTGTCGGGCTCTACTGGGCCCTGTCGGGCCCTGTCGGGCTCTGTCGGGCCCTGTCGGGCCCTGTCGGGCTCTGTCGGGCTCTGTCGGGCTCTGTCGGGCTCTACTGGGCCCTGTCGGGCCCTGTCGGGCTCTGTCGGGCTCTGTCGGGCTCTGTCGGGCTCTGTCGGGCTCTACTGGGCCCTGTCGGGCTCTGTCGGGCTCTACTGGGCCCTGTCGGGCTCTGTCGGGCCCTGTCGGGCTCTGTCGGGCTCTGTCGGGCTCTGTCGGGCTCTGTCGGGCTCCACTGGGCCCTGTCGGGCCCTGTCGGGCTCTGTCGGGCTCTGTCGGGCTCTGTCGGGCTCTACTGGGCTCTGTCGGGCTCTGTCGGGCTCTGTCGGGCTCTACTGGGCCCTGTCGGGCCCTGTCGGGCTCTGTCGGGCTCTGTCGGGCTCTGTCGGGCTCAACTGGTCTCTGTCGGGCTCTGTCGGGCTCTGTCGGGCTCTGTCGGGCTCTGTCGGGCTCTACTGGGCTCTACTGGGCTCTGTCGGGCTCTGTCGGGCTCTACTGGGCCCTGTCGGGCCCTGTCGGGCTCTGTCGGGCTCTGTCGGGTTCTGTCGGGCTCTGTCGGGCTCTGTCGGGCTCTGTCGGGCTCTACTGGGCCCTGTCGGGCTCTGTCGGGCTCTGTCGGGCTCTGTCGGGCCCTGTCGGGCTCTGTCGGGCTCTGTCGGGCTCTGTCGGGCTCTACTGGGCTCTGTCGGGCTCTACTGGGCTCTACTGGGCTCTACTGGGCCCTGTCGGGCTCTGTCGGGCTCTACTGGGCTCTGTCGGGCCCTGTCGGGCTCTGTCGGGCCCTGTCGGGCCCTGTCGGGCTCTGTCGGGCTCTGTCGGGCTCTGTCGGGCTCTACTGGGCTCTGTCGGGCTCTGTCGGGCTCTGTCGGGCTCTGTCGGGCTCTACTGGGCTCTGTCGGGCCCTGTCGGGCTCTGTCGGGCCCTGTCGGGCCCTGTCGGGCTCTGTCGGGCTCTGTCGGGCTCTGTCGGGCTCTACTGGGCCCTGTCGGGCCCTGTCGGGCCCTGTCGGGCTCTACTGGGCTCTACTGGGCTCTGTCGGGCTCTGTCGGGCTCTACTGGGCCCTGTCGGGCCCTGTCGGGCCCTGTCGGGCTCTGTCGGGCCCTGTCGGGTTCTGTCGGGCTCTGTCGGGCTCTGTCGGGCTCTACTGGGCCCTGTCGGGCCCTGTCGGGCTCTGTCGGGCTCTGTCGGGTTCTGTCGGGCTCTGTCGGGCTCTGTCGGGCTCTACTGGGCCCTGTCGGGCTCTGTCGGGCTCTGTCGGGCTCTGTCGGGCCCTGTCGGGCTCTGTCGGGCTCTGTCGGGCTCTGTCGGGCTCTACTGGGCTCTGTCGGGCTCTACTGGGCTCTACTGGGCCCTGTCGGGCTCTGTCGGGCTCTGTCGGGCTCTATCGGGCTCTGTCGGGCTCTACTGGGCTCTGTCGGGCCCTGTCGGGCTCTGTCGGGCTCTGTCGGGCCCTGTCGGGCTCTGTCGGGCTCTGTCGGGCTCTGTCGGGCTCTGTCGGGCTCTACTGGGCTCTGTCGGGCTCTGTCGGGCTCTGTCGGGCTCTACTGGGCCCTGTCGGGCCCTGTCGGGCCCTGTCGGGCTCTGTCGGGCTCTGTCGGGCTCTGTCGGGCTCTACTGGGCCCTGTCGGGCTCTGTCGGGCCCTGTCGGGCCCTGTCGGGCCCTGTCGGGCCCTGTCGGGCTCTGTCGGGCTCTGTCGGGCTCTACTGGGCTCTACTGGGCTCTGTCGGGCTCTGTCGGGCTCTACTGGGCTCTACTGGGCTCTGTTGGGCTCTGTCGGGCTCTACTGGGCCCTGTCGGGCTCTGTCGGGCTCTGTCGGGCTCTGTCGGGCTCTGTCGGGCTCTACTGGGCTCTGTCGGGCTCTGTCGGGCTCTACTGGGCCCTGTCGGGCCCTGTCGGGCCCTGTCGGGCCCTGTCAGGCTCTGTCGGGCTCTGTCGGGCTCTGTCGGGCTCTACTGGGCTCTGTCGGGCTCTGTCGGGCTCTGTCGGGCTCTACTGGGCCCTGTCGGGCCCTGTCGGGCTCTGTCGGGCTCTGTCGGGCCCTGTCGGGCCCTGTCGGGCTCTGTCGGGCTCTGTCGGGCTCTACTGGGCTCTGTCGGGCTCTACTGGGCCCTGTCGGGCTCTGTCGGGCTCTGTCGGGCTCTGTCGGGCTCTACTGGGCTCTGTCGGGCTCTGTCGGGCCCTGTCGGGCCCTGTCGGGCTCTGTCGGGCTCTGTCGGGCCCTGTCGGGTTCTGTCGGGCTCTGTCGGGCCCTGTCGGGCTCTGTCGGGCCCTGTCGGGCTCTGTCGGGCTCTACTGGGCCCTGTCGGGCCCTGTCGGGCTCTGTCGGGCTCTGTCGGGCTCTACTGGGCTAAACTGGGCCCTGTCGGGCCCTGTCGGGCTCTGTCGGGCTCTGTCGGGCCCTGTCGGGCTCTGTCGGGCTCTGTCGGGCCCTATCGGGCCCTGTCGGGCTCTGTCGGGCTCTGTCGGGCTCTGTCGGGCTCTACTGGGCCCTGTCGGGCTCTGTCGGGCTCTGTCGGGCTCTGTCGGGCTCTACTGGGCCCTGTCGGGCCCTGTCGGGCTCTGTCGGGCCCTGTCGGGCCCTGTCGGGCTCTGTCAGGCTCTGTCGGGCTCTGTCGGGCTCTACTGGGCCCTGTCGGGCCCTGTCGGGCCCTGTCGGGCTCTACTGGGCTCTACTGGGCTCTGTCGGGCTCTGTCGGGCTCTACTGGGCCCTGTCGGGCCCTGTCGGGCTCTGTCGGGCCCTGTCGGGCTCTGTCGGGCTCTGTCGGGCTCTGTCGGGCTCTACTGTGCCCTGTCGGGCCCTGTCGGGCCCTGTCGGGCTCTGTCGGGCTCTACTGGGCTCTGTCGGGCTCTGTCGGGCTTTGTCGGGCTCTACTGGGCCCTGTCGGGCTCTGTCGGGCTCTGTCGGGCTCTGTCGGGCCCTGTCGGGTCCTGTCGGGCTCTGTCGGGCTCTGTCGGGCTCTACTGGGCCCTGTCGCGCTCTGTCGGGCTCTGTCGGGCTCTGTCGGGCCCTGTCGGGCCCTGTCGGGCTCTGTCGGGCCCTGTCGGGCTCTGTCGGGCTCTGTCGGGCTCTGTCGGGCTCTACTGGGCCCTGTCGCGCTCTGTCGGGCTCTGTCGGGCTCTGTCGGGCTCTGTCGGGCCCTGTCGGACTCTGTCGGGCTCTACTGGGCCCTGTCGGGCCCTGTCGGGCCCTGTCGGGCCCTGTCGGGCTCTGTCGGGCTCTGTCGGGCTCTACTGGGCCCTGTCGGGCTCTGTCGGGCTCTGTCGGGCTCTGTCGGGCTCTGTCGGGCTCTGTCGGGCTCTACTGGGCGCTGTCGGGCTCTGTCGGGCCCTGTCGGGCTCTGTCGGGCCCTGTCGGGCTCTGTCGGGCTCTGTCGGGCTCTGTCGGGCTCTGTCGGGCTCTGTCGGGCTCTACTGGGCCCTGTCGGGCCCTGTCGGGCTCTGTCGGGCTCTGTCGGGCCCTGTCGGGCCCTGTCGGGCTCTGTCGGGCTCTGTCGGGCTCTACTGGGCCCTGTCGGGCTCTGTCGGGCTCTGTCGGGCTCTGTCGGGCTCTACTGGGCTCTGTCGGGCTCTACTGGGCTCTGTCGGGCTCTGTCGGGCCCTGTCGGGCCCTGTCGGGCTCTGTCGGGCCCTGTCGGGCCCTGTCGGGTTCTGTCGGGCTCTGTCGGGCTCTGTCGGGCCCTGTCGGGCTCTGTCGGGCCCTGTCGGGCCCTGTCGGGCCCTGTCGCGCTCTGTCGGGCCCTGTCGGGCCCTGTCGGTCTCTGTCGGGCTCTGTCGGGCTCTGCTGGGTCCTGTCGGGCTCTGTCGGGCTCTGTCGGGCTCTGTCGGGCCCTGTCAGGCTCTGTCGGGCTCTGTCGGGCTCTACTGGGCCCTGTCGGGCCCTGTCGGGCCCTGTCGGGCTCTACTGGGCTCTACTGGGCTCTGTCGGGCTCTGTCGGGCTCTACTGGGCCCTGTCGGGCCCTGTCGGGCTCTGTCGGGCTCTGTCGGGCTCTGTCGGGCTCTGTCGGGCTCTACTGGGCTCTACTGGGCTCTGTCGGGCTCTGTCGGGCTCTACTGTGCCCTGTCGGGCCCTGTCGGGCCCTGTTGGGCTCTGTCGGGCTCTACTGGGCTCTGTCGGGCTCTGTCGGGCTCTGTCGGGCTCTACTGGGCCCTGTCGGGCTCTACTGGGCCCTGTCGGGCTCTGTCGGGCCCTGTCGGGTCCTGTCGGGCTCTGTCGGGCTCTGTCGGGCTCTGTCGGGCTCTACTGGGCTCTGTCGGGCTCTGTCGGGCTCTGTCGGGCCCTGTCGGGCTCTGTCGGGCCCTGTCGGGCTCTGTCGGGCTCTACTGGGCCCTGTCGCGCTCTGTCGGGCTCTGTCGGGCTCTGTTGGGCCCTGTCGGGCTCTGTCGGGCTCTACTGGGCCCTGTCGGGCCCTGTCGGGCTCTGTCGGGCTCTGTCGGGCTCTGTCGGGCTCTACTGGGCCCTGTCGGGTTCTGTTGGGCTCTGTCGGGCTCTACTGGGCCCTGTCGGGCCCTGTCGGGCTCTGTCGGGCCCTGTCGGGCTCTGTCGGGCCCTGTCGGGCCCTGTCGGGCTCTGTCGGGCTCTGTCGGGCTCTGTCGGGCTCTACTGGGCCCTGTCGGGCCCTGTCGGGCTCTGTCGGGCTCTGTCGGGCTCTGTCGGGCTCTGTCGGGCTCTACTGGGCCCTGTCGGGCTCTGTCGGGCTCTACTGGGCCCTGTCGGGCTCTGTCGGGCCCTGTCGGGCTCTGTCGGGCTCTGTCGGGCTCTGTCGGGCTCTGTCGGGCTCCACTGGGCCCTGTCGGGCCCTGTCGGGCTCTGTCGGGCTCTGTCGGGCTCTGTCGGGCTCTACTGGGCTCTGTCGGGCTCTGTCGGGCTCTGTCGGGCTCTACTGGGCCCTGTCGGGCCCTGTCGGGCTCTGTCGGGCTCTGTCGGGCTCTGTCGGGCTCAACTGGTCTCTGTCGGGCTCTGTCGGGCTCTGTCGGGCTCTGTCGGGCTCTGTCGGGCTCTACTGGGCTCTACTGGGCTCTGTCGGGCTCTGTCGGGCTCTACTGGGCCCTGTCGGGCCCTGTCGGGCTCTGTCGGGCTCTGTCGGGTTCTGTCGGGCTCTGTCGGGCTCTGTCGGGCTCTGTCGGGCTCTGTCGGGCTCTACTGGGCCCTGTCGGGCTCTGTCGGGCTCTGTCGGGCTCTGTCGGGCCCTGTCGGGCTCTGTCGGGCTCTGTCGGGCTCTGTCGGGCTCTACTGGGCTCTGTCGGGCTCTACTGGGCTCTACTGGGCTCTACTGGGCCCTGTCGGGCTCTGTCGGGCTCTACTGGGCTCTGTCGGGCCCTGTCGGGCTCTGTCGGGCCCTGTCGGGCCCTGTCGGGCTCTGTCGGGCTCTGTCGGGCTCTGTCGGGCTCTACTGGGCTCTGTCGGGCTCTGTCGGGCTCTGTCGGGCTCTGTCGGGCTCTACTGGGCTCTGTCGGGCCCTGTCGGGCTCTGTCGGGCCCTGTCGGGCCCTGTCGGGCTCTGTCGGGCTCTGTCGGGCTCTGTCGGGCTCTACTGGGCCCTGTCGGGCCCTGTCGGGCCCTGTCGGGCTCTACTGGGCTCTACTGGGCTCTGTCGGGCTCTGTCGGGCTCTACTGGGCCCTGTCGGGCCCTGTCGGGCCCTGTCGGGCTCTGTCGGGCCCTGTCGGGTTCTGTCGGGCTCTGTCGGGCTCTGTCGGGCTCTGTCGGGCTCTGTCGGGCTCTACTGGGCCCTGTCGGGCCCTGTCGGGCTCTACTGGGCTCTACTGGGCTCTGTCGGGCTCTGTCGGGCTCTACTGGGCCCTGTCGGGCCCTGTCGGGCTCTGTCGGGCCCTGTCGGGCCCTGTCGGGCTCTGTCAGGCTCTGTCGGGCTCTGTCGGGCTCTACTGGGCCCTGTCGGGCCCTGTCGGGCTCTACTGGGCTCTACTGGGCTCTGTCGGGCTCTGTCGGGCTCTACTGGGCCCTGTCGGGCCCTGTCGGGCCCTGTCGGGCTCTTTCGGGCCCTGTCGGGCTCTGTCGGGCTCTGTCGGGCTCTGTCGGGCTCTTTCGGGCTCTACTGGGCTCTACTGGGCTCTGTCGGGCTCTGTCGGGCTCTACTGTGCCCTGTCGGGCCCTGTCGGGCCCTGTCGGGCTCTGTCGGGCTCTACTGGGCTCTGTCGGGCTCTGTCGGGCTCTGTCGGGCTCTACTGGGCCCTGTCGGGCTCTGTCGGGCTCTGTCGGGCTCTGTCGGGCCCTGTCGGGCCCTGTCGGGCTCTGTCGGGCTCTGTCGGGCTCTGTCGGGCTCTACTGGGCCCTGTCGGGCTCTGTCGGGCTCTGTCGGGCCCTGTCGGGCTCTGTCTGGCTCTGTCGGGCTCTGTCAGGCTCTGTCGGGCTCTACTGGGCCCTGTCGCGCTCTGTCGGGCTCTGTCGGGCTCTGTCGGGCTCTTTTGGGCCCTGTCGGGCTCTGTCGGGCTCTACTGGGCCCTGTCGGGCTCTACTGGGCCCTGTCGGGCCCTGTTGGGCCCTGTCGGGCTCTGTCGGGCTCTGTCGGGCCCTGTCGGGCCCCGTCGGGCTCTGTCGGGCTCTGTCGGGCTCTACTGGGCTCTGTCGGGCCCTGTCGGGCTCTGTCGGGCTCTGTCGGGCTCTGTCGGGCTCTACTGGGCCCTGTCGGGTTCTGTCGGGCTCTGTCGGGCTCTACTGGGCCCTGTCGGACCCTGTCGGGCCCTGTCGGGCCCTGTCGGGCTCTGTCGGACTCTGTCGGGCTCTGTCGGGCTCTGTCGGGCTCTACTGGGCCCTGTTGGGCCCTGTCGGGCCCTGTCGGGCTCTGTCGGGCTCTGTCGGGCTCTGTCGGGCTCTGTCGGGCTCTGTCGGGCTCTACTGGGCCCTGTCGGGCTCTGTCGGGCTCTACTGGGCCCTGTCGTGCTCTGTCGGGCCCTGTCGGGCCCTCTCGGGCTCTGTCGGGCTCTGTCGGGCCCTGTCGGGCTCTGTCGGGCCCTGTCGGGCCCTGTCGGGCTCTGTCGGGCTCTGTCGGGCTCTGTCGGGCTCTGTCGGGCCCTGTCGGGCTCTGTCGGGCCCTTTCGGGCCCTGTCGGGCCTTGTCGGGCTCTGTCGGGCTCTGTCGGGATCTGTCGGGCTCTACTGGGCTCTGTCGGGCTCTGTCGGGCTCTGTCGGGCTCTGTCGGGCTCTACTGGGCCCTGTCGGGCCCTGTCGGGCTCTGTCGGGCTCTGTCGGGCTCTGTCGGGCTCAACTGGTCTCTGTCGGGCTCTGTCGGGCTCTGTCGGGTTCTGTCGGGCTCTGTCGGGCTCTACTGGGCTCTGTCGGGCTCTGTCGGGCTCTACTGGGCCCTGTCGGGCCCTGTCGGGCCCTGTCGGGCTCTGTCGGGCTCTGTCGGGCTCTGTCGGGTTCTGTCGGGCTCTGTCGGGCTCTACTGGGCTCTGTCGGGCTCTGTCGGGCTCTACTGGGCCCTGTCGGGCCCTGTCGGGCCCTGTCGGGCTCTGTCGGGCCCTGTCGGGCCCTGTCGGGCTCTGTCGGGCTCTACTGGGCTCTGTCGGGCCCTGTCGGACCCTGTCGGGCCCTGTCGGGCTCTGTCGGGCCCTGTCGGGCCCTGTCGGGCTCTGTCGGGCTCTACTGGGCTCTGTCGGGCCCTGTCGGGCCCTGTCGGGCCCTGTCGGGCTCTGTCGGGCCCTGTCGGGCCCTGTCGGGCTCTGTCGGGCTCAGTCGGGCCCTGTCGGGCTCTGTCGGGCTCTGTTGGGCCCTGTCGGGCCCTGTCGGGCTCTGTCGGGCTCTGTCGGGCTCTGTCGGGCTCTACTGGGCCCTGTCGGGCCCTGTCGGGCTCTGTCGGGCTCTGTCGGGCTCTGTCGGGCTCTGTCGGGCTCTGTCGGGCTCTACTGGGCCCTGTCGGGTTCTGTCGGGCTCTGTCGGGCTCTGTCGGGCTCTACTGGGCCCTGTCGGGCCCTGTCGGGCCCTGTCGGGCTCTGTCGGGCTCTGTCGGGCTCTACTGGGCTCTGTCGGGCTCTGTCGGGCTCTACTGGGCCCTGTTGGGCTCTGTCGGGCTCTGTCGGGCCCTGTCGGGCTCTGTCGGGCTCTGTCGGGCTCTGTCGGGCCCTGTCGGGCTCTGTCTGGCTCTGTCGAGCCCTGTCGGGCCCTGTCGGGCCCTGTCGGGCCCTGTCGGGCTCTGTCGGGCTCTGTCGGGCTCTACTGGGCCCTGTCGGGCCCTGTCGGGCTCTGTCGGGCTCTGTCGGGCTCTGTCGGGCCCTGTCGGGCTCTGTCGGGCTCTACTGGGCTCTGTCGGGCTCTGTCGGGCTCTCTCGGGCTCTACTGGGCCCTGTCGGGCCCTGTCGGGCTCTGTCGGGCTCTGTCGGGCTCTGTCGGGCTCTACTGGGCCCTGTCGGGTTCTGTCGGGCTCTGTCGGTCCCTGTCGGGCCCTGTCGGTCCCTGTCGGGCCCTGTCGGGCCCTGTCGGGCCCTGTCGGGCCCTGTCGGGCTCTGTCGGACTCTGTCGGGCTCTGTCGGGCTCTGTCGGGCTCTACTGGGCCCTGTTGGGCCCTGTCGGGCCCTGTCGGGCTCCGTCGGACTCTTTCGGGCTCTGTCGGGCTCTGTCGGGCTCTGTCGGGCTCTACTGGGCCCTGTCGGGCTCTGTCGGGCTCTACTGGGCCCTGTCGGGCTCTGTCGGGCCCTGTCGGGCCCTGTCGGGCTCTGTCGGGCTCTGTCGGGCCCTGTCGGGCTCTGTCGGGCCCTGTCGGGCCCTGTCGGGCTCTGTCGGGCTCTGTCGGGCTCTGTCGGGCTCTGTCGGGCTCTACCGGGCTCTGTCGGGCCCTGTCGGGCTCTGTCGGGCCCTGTCGGGCCCTGTCGTGCCTTGTCGGGCTCTGTCGGGCTCTGTCGGGATCTGTCGGGCTCTACTGGGCTCTGTCGGGCTCTGTCGGGCTCTGTCGGGCTCTGTCGGGCTCTACTGGGCCCTGTCGGGCCCTGTCGGGCTCTGTCGGGCTCTGTCGGGCTCAACTGGTCTCTGTCGGGCTCTGTCGGGCTCTGTCGGGTTCTGTCGGGCTCTGTCGGGCTCTACTGGGCTCTGTCGGGCTCTGTCGGGCTCTACTGGGCCCTGTCGGGCCCTGTCGGGCCCTGTCGGGCTCTGTCGGGCTCTGTCGGGCTCTGTCGGGTTCTGTCGGGCTCTAGTCGGGCTCTACTGGGCTCTGTCGGGCTCTGTCGGGCTCTACTGGGCCCTGTCGGGCCCTGTCGGGCCCTGTCGGGCCCTGTCGGGCTCTGTCGGGCTCTACTGGGCTCTGTCGGGCCCTGTCGGACCCTGTCGGGCCCTGTCGGGCTCTGTCGGGCCCTGTCGGGCCCTGTCGGGCTCTGTCGGGCTCTACTGGGCTCTGTCGGGCCCTGTCGGGCCCTGTCCGGCCCTGTCGGGCTCTGTCGGGCCCTGTCGGGCCCTGTCGGGCTCTGTCGGGCTCAGTCGGGCCCTGTCGGGCTCTGTCGGGCTCTGTTGGGCCCTGTCGGGCCCTGTCGGGCTCTGTCGGGCTCTGTCGGGCTCTGTCGGGCTCTGTCGGGCTCTACTGGGCCCTGTCGGGCCCTGTCGGGCTCTGTCGGGCTCTGTCGGGCTCTGTCGGGCTCTACTGGGCCCTGTCGGGTTCTGTCGGGCTCTGTCGGGCTCTGTCGGGCTCTACTGGGCCCTGTCGGGCCCTGTCGGGCCCTGTCGGGCTCTGTCGGGCTCTGTCGGGCTCTACTGGGCTCTGTCGGGCTCTGTCGGGCTCTACTGGGCCCTGTCGGGCTCTGTCGGGCTCTGTCGGGCCCTGTCGGGCTCTGTCGGGCTCTGTCGGGCTCTGTCGGGCCCTGTCGGGCTCTGTCTGGCTCTGTCGAGCCCTGTCGGGCCCTGTCGGGCTCTGTCGGGCTCTGTCGGGCTCTGTCGGGCTCAACTGGTCTCTGTCGGGCTCTGTCGGGCTCTGTCGGGCTCTGTCAGGCTCTGTCGGGCTCTACTGGGCTCTACTGGGCTCTGTCGGGCTCTGTCGGGCTCTACTGGGCCCTGTCGGGCCCTGTCGGGCTCTACTGGGCCCTGTCGGGCCCTGTCGGGCTCTGTCGGGCTCTGTCGGGCTCTGTCGGGCTCAACTGGTCTCTGTCGGGCTCTGTCGGGCTCTGTCGGGCTCTGTCGGGCTCTGTCGGGCTCTACTGGGCTCTACTGGGCTCTGTCGGGCTCTGTCGGGCCCTGTCGGGCTCTGTCGGGCTCTGTCGGGCTCTGTCGGGCTCTACTGGGCCCTGTCGGGCTCTGTCGGGCCCTGTCGGGCCCTGTCGGGCCCTGTCGGGCCCTGTAGGGCTCTGTCGGGCTCTGTCGGGCTCTGTCGGGCTCTACTGGGCTCTGTCGGGCTCTACTGGGCTCTACTGGGCCCTGTCGGGATCTGTCGGGCTCTATCGGGCTCTGTCGGGCT